>NC_137073.1:89189284-89284284 GCF_951640355.1 Cnephaeus nilssonii | reverse complement strand
ACTCCACACATAGACTTCCTTGGGCTTGGGTCCAGCCTTTGGAGTTTTGTAAAAACTTGCCTCCAGTTTTTATTTATTTATTTTTACATTTTATTTTTAATTACAGTTGACATACAATATTATATTAATTTCTGATGTACAACCAAATGATTTTGATCTTCAGTTTAAGCCAGAATTTGGAAGTTAGATCCATATATGCTATCAGCATTTTTATGTGGATGTGGTTCAATGGCCTGGTTGATTGTTCATGAGACTTAAAACAAAACAAACATTTAATTGGGAATTAAGATCACAGAGTTCTGTACTTTCTTTCTAACTAATTAGCTTTTGACTCTTCCTTTCCTAATAATTAAAATGAAAATGATGTCTATTCTGGTTATATCAATGATATTGCATAAATTACATGAAACAATGAATTTGGAAGTGCTAAAAAATCATACAGAAGTATACAAGTGGGAAGAATTATTTTCCCTAATATGGCCAGACATAGAGAATCATAGAATCTGAATCTTGATTGGAAACCAAAGCTATCTGGCTGAAAATTCCCCTCACTGCAAAAATTTATTCTATAGAGTCATTGACTCATCCATCTATTCAATCTTACATCCATACATCTATCCACCCACCCAAACATCCATCTATCCATCTATTCATTATTTAATTCACTCAATAATTATATACATATTACAAATATTTGTTATATATTTACTTTTCTCTAGGCACAGTGCGCTAAGTTTAGGTGCTCAGTGATAAAACATGCATCATCCTGCCCTCATAGTTTTTGATGAGGAACACAGATAATAAATAAATACTTTGAAGAAAAATAAGAGATTGAGAATAATGACAGCATCCATTAATGGAAAGTATTAAGAACCAGAGCTGAACCGAGCCTAAGTACGCTGCAGGCTAAGCCCAGTCTTTGGGCATACACTGATACATAGTAGCTTTCAACTCATATCTATTGCCAGTGAATAGTGAGGTCAGTAGAAATTAGAAAAAAAGTATTGATTATCTAATATATTTTAAAACAATTTAATTTTAATAATTTAACCAAATCTAATAACCCAACTAGGTAAGGTCTTCAGAAGATACAGTATATGTTAGATAAGTAAATATATTTTCAATTAGCATAAAATTACTTGCTTCTAGCATGCAGTGTAAATATTAGCCTTACAATCTTATTTATGTTATTAAGTTCCTAGCAAAGTAGGGAGAATAATGCCCCCCAAAAGATGTTCACATGCTAATCCCAGGAACCTGTGAATGTGTTACCCTACTTGGCAAAAAGAAACTTTGCAGAGGAGATTAAGGATATGGGTCTTGAGATGGGGATTGTCCTGGATTTGTCCTGGATCAGTTGAGTGGATGTGATCTAATAACACAACCTTCAAACACAGAGAATCAGAGAGATGCATTTTGAGAATGGAGCAGGTGGGCCATAGATCAAGGGATGCAGAGAGCCTTGGGAAGCCGGAAATGGCCCCTCGGCTGTTAGTTGGCAGGAGAAAGGGGACCTCAGCCGCACAACCTGAATTCTGACAATCTGAATTTAGCAAATCCCTAGAAACTGGAAAACACAGGGAAACAGATTCTTTCTTGGGGCCTTCAGCAAGGAAGGCAGCCTGCCAACACCTTGATTTTAATCCAGTGAGATCCGTTGGCGGACTTCTGATCTTCAGAACTGTAAGGTGACAAATGTGTGTTGTTTTACACTGCTAAACCTGTGGAGATTTAGTATGACAATGACAAAAATCAAAACGGCCTGGAAATGTAATGCGTGATTTTCTGTCCCATATTGTCTCTCCCGCGCACCTCTTGAAATTATTTAGTTAGGAGAAAGAGATAGGCTGACACTGCAGGAAACTAGGTCCTTTGACCTTCTGCCAAGTGTTTCTTTGAGGGCTCAGGAGAAAGAGGTTCTGTGGCTGCAGGCTCCCTCTAAAGGTTCCTCTAATTCAGGTGAGATCTTAGATTCAGTCCTACAATATACATGAATTTTTCTCTGCACAAAATGGCAGAAATTTGCTGTGGGACTCACACAGAATCCAGAACCTTCTGGCTTTGGAACATATTTGTTATTATTAACTTCCAAAGACTTCCATTTCTCTCAAGTCCCAAAGGTAAATGCTGTGAACATAGATAGCAGAAAGTCAAATTTCAACCTAACCCTCAGAAAGGATCTGAATGACAAATGGCTTGGATGCAAACTGTACATGCTGACATAGATAAGTTCACAGTGCAACAGAAGCAGTGAGATATCCACTGTTGCCTTAGTTTTAGGATCGCATACAAATTGAGAACTGTTGACCATGTTTAGAATTTGTTGGCATTTCTCTGGATGGCTCCGTGAACCTCTCCAAGCCCTCCAATTCCATTCTCCAACATGCCACCCTCACCTGCTCCAATCACACCTGACCTGCTCTGGACATGACCAGGTTTCTTTCCCCCAGGTCCTCCTGCTTTGGCACCTTCTGAGAGGCATCTCTTAGCCTTCACTCCATTTTCTGGCCTCTTTGAGTCATTTTTGAGGATATGGTCACATCTGACTTTATGCAAACCCAGCTAAGTTTCGGGCCTACAGACTATAAGATGACAGTGGGTGTTTTTTCAAACTAGATCAGTGGTAACTTATTATGGTGATTTACAGGTGCAGGTTCTAGCCAGTGTTTACATTCTACTAAATCAAAACACTCGCATTTCAAACCACCATTCCTTTTATACAGAAACTTTGTAGTAGAAAATTTTCACTTATTTTTCTGATTTGGATTTCTTTCTATTGTTCCATAAATGCTAATGGGGATGATAATTGAATACACATTTTCCTAAAAATACACTGGCTGGCAAAATAACCAGGCCATTCCGTCAGCCCTGCATCCTGGCCCTGCTAGTGCTCTTTAGCATCTTCAGAAGTTCTTTCTTTAAGAGCCTGGAAACAACTCTGCATCTTGAGAGCCCACCAGGGCAGGACGGAAGGTGTCGGGAGGTGACCTCTGGTGCCAGAAGCAATAGAAACAGAGTAGCCTTGTGTTCTTTGTTCTAAATGCCAGCAAATGCTTGATAAGTGCCATTGGGGTAAGCTGGGTATCCTCAGGGGAAGTGTGGCCATCAAGGTAACCCTCGAGGACCAGCAGAATACAACCTGGTTGAGGTCAGCTATGTGCGGAGGCTGGGCTGTGCTGGCTGCATCTACCAGATCAGGGGCAACGTGGTTTGTGAGTCTGATGTAGACTCTGGTCACTAAGAGAAAAGGCCACCCAGGCACAAGCTGCAGAAAGTCTAACTCAATCCACTGTGGACTTGGGGGGAAGGTGTAAAAATTGAAAATGTGGCCTGCCTTCCCTCTCAATGGGAAATTCGCAAATTTAAATTTATGATGGGCTGCAGTCCATAGTTAAAATCCAATTTTGTAGATGAAGGCAAGTGTCTCTATCCCCTCTTCCCCCCCCCCCCGCCCCGCCAAAGAAAATCTTAACCTCAACTTAATAATTGCATACTTAGTCAGAAAAGAAAGGTAAAAAAAAAAAAAAAAAAAACTCTCACAGGTTTCTCTAGATTTTTTATGGTTGTCATTTCTGCTTTGTTTTCCTTCACAGAAGGAATCATTTCATTTATCATTACTCTTGTTAGCACAGTATTGTTCTGTTTTGATTAGAAGCTTGGTAACATAGGCATGAAAGAGGCTAATTTTCAATCCAGTTCTGAGTAGAAAACAAAGAAAAAGGCACAACTGTTTTCAGAAATTGCCACTCCCTGCAACTCCCTTGCAGGCCTGGTGGGGACACCAGAGGGTAGGAGGGCCTGGACCCCTTTGCTGCATCAGGGTATGGGGGACTGTTGTTGAATGAACCCAGAATATAACTAACTTCAGAGAGTAAATTGCTGGTTCACCTCCTTCACCAAACTCTGATAGATACGTTAGTGTGGGTGCAGTCCTGTGCCCCGTCTCCCCAGAACAAGCTGCTGTGGCTTTGCTTTCTGCAGTGATTTGGATGAAGGCAGAGAACGCTTATAACCAAGATGATATAGGTCTGGGAGGGATTCGAATTCAGAGGTAGAACAATGATTTGACATTTGAGAGTTGTTTCAAAACCAACCAAATCACTTGGGCAGAATCCCACAAAATGAGTTTTGAGGAGAATAAAATAAAAGTCTCATTTTTGAAACAGGTAGCACACCTTAGAAGAATAGATGTACTGGAATTTAGCTTTTTGTTAAAATGTTTTAATTTATGTCTTTTAGGTCATAGTTCACTGGAGTTTAGTCACATGCAGGGGCTAGGAGGGCTGCCTGTAAGGCAAGTTCCAAGGAAGAATATAAAGGTACACTTTGCTTATGATGTTAGAGGAATGCAGCCTGTTAAGTATGGGATTTATAGCTCTGCTTTTTCTGCTGTTCTTGAGATAACATCACTGACTCACAGTCCCAAGATGTATCGCAGAACTCTGTAAGCAGGAAAGACCACCTGGCCACAATCACAAAGACACCCCCTGCAACAGGATGCCATCAAAAAACAAATAAATCAGATTAAAATGATTGCTGAAGCTTACACAAGAACGGATCAATCAGCACAGCCCATGACCCTAAACCCCTTACTCACAATTACTCATAATTTTTTTCTTTAAAACCCTGTGATTGTAAGCCATTAGGGAGTCTGGGTGTGCAGGTGATAGCTCCCTATTCTCCTTGCATGGCACCCTGCAACTCTCCTATATAATAAAGAGGCAATATGCAAATTGACCATCACTCCAACACAAGATGGCTACCCCCATGTGGTCAAAGATGGCCGCCCCCATGAGGACACAAGATGGCCGCCATAAGATGGCTGGCAGGGAAGGGCAGTTGTGGGCGATCAGGCCAGCAGGGGAGGGCAGTTGGGAGGGAACAGGCCTGCAGGGGCAGGCAGTTGGGGGCGACCAGGCCTGCAGTGGAGGGCAGCTCGGGGGGACCCAGGCCTGCAGGGGAGGGCAGTTGGGAGGGAACAGGCTTTCAGGGGCAGGCAGTTGGGGGTGACCAGGCCTGCAGTGGAGGGCAGTTAGGGGTGACCAGGCCAGCAGAGGAGGGTAGTTGGGGGGGACCCAGGCCTGCAGGAGAGGGCAGTTGGGGGGGACCAGGCCTGCAGAGGCAGGCAGTTGGGGGCAACCAGGCCTGCAGGGGAGGGCAGTTAGGGGTGACCAGGCCAGCAGGGGAGGGAAGTTGGGGCAACCAGGCCTGCAGGGGAGGGAAGTTGGGGGGGACCAGGCCTGCAGGGGAGGGCAGTTGGGGGTGACCAGGATGGCAGGGGAGGGCAGTTAGGGGCAATCGGACTGGCAGGGGAGCAGTTGGGTGTCAATCAGGCTGGCAGGGGAGTGGTTAGGGGGTGATCAGGCTGGCAGGCAGAAGCAATTAGGGACCATCAGGCAGGCAGGCAGGCGAGCAGTTGGGAGCCAGCAGTCCTGGATTGTGAGAGGGATGTCCCAGATTGGAGAGGGTGCAGGCTGGGCTGAGGGACACACACACCCCCATGCACGAATTTCGTACACTGGGCCTCTAGTAAAAAATAAAACATAAAGCAACTGATTCCTCCACTGCGGTTCTGGGCGTTTTGTCTGGCTCTGGCTCTGCTTTGCACAAGGTGGGGAGCTCTCTTCATGTTCGGTTAGAGTCATTCAGGTTCAAATACCCCATGCTGCAAATGGGTTGAGGAAGAGGGAGTTAAGGTTAAATTGAAAGGCAAAATTTCTTTTGGTCTTACTAATTTTGAGACTCTGAATCTAGTACACCTTGAATACTTTCTGATTTATGCAAATGCAGTAAAGAAAAATCAAACATTGAAAACAGGCAAATCAGGGATTTCTCACTTTGCAAGACTACCCTTTATTAGTTGCTTTAAGTAGTGAGTTCATCTGGTGCATGCAGAATATGATTCAACTGTGGTGACATGGAGTTTTTCTGACATGCAACTGCTGTAAATGTTAAGTGAGGGACCACAGGTTAGTGCTCTCTGGTCTGCAAAAAGGGGAGTCTCAAAGCTCATATAAGTAAAAGGATGCCACCTCCATGTTGCTCTGTAGCCAACAATGAGGGGAGTATTTTATTTTATTTTTTTAATTCTGGAAAAGGCAACAAGGCCTGGATCAGAGTCATATGAGCTGAGGGAAGTGAATGGTGCAGATCTCTTCCTTGTTGATCATCTCCAAGCCCTGCCTCTAGTATGTAAAGCTATGGGCCTTGTCTCCTCTGCTCAAGCAGCAAGAAAGCACCAAGCCTGCAAATGCATTACCAACTGAGAAGGCAGGGGTGGTTATGGGACGTGTATACTCTGAGATGCTATTGACAGGCTACTGATATTGAAACCACCATTTTATTTCTAATCACTATGCTCCTATCCTGCCCTCTAACTGTATGTTTATAAACCCCCTGCATTTCCTTTGGAAAAGGGGTGGAATGTAAACACTTCGGTTTTTTAAATCCAGTTATTTGCTGTTTTTAGTAATTGAGTTTGTAAAACATCACTTTTTCACTTTTTCTAAATTTGGGAGAGGGTGGATCTATATGTTCATCTCTTAGAAGCCACCCCAGCATGAAGCAAGTAGCTGTCATTTTTAAAATTCTATTACAGTTAATTATGTAAGTCATCAAACCTCATTAGCAGGTTTGGTAATTCTTCCTTCTTTCCTTCACTCTTCACTACACCAGGCAAGCAAATCATGTGTTTGTAATTTACTGCCATGTCAATGATTGCAACTTCAATGAAATCAAAACGCCAACTGTGTTCCCAATTAAAGCAGTTGGGTCCCATAGCCAGTTCTATGCTGAATGGAAGGATCCCACATTTCAGCACAAATTGTTAAAAGTGATAAATAGTGAACATAAGTCCTCAGTGCACATTTGAGATGATCTGGGATGAATTTTCACAAGAAAGGCAAAGAGATGAAGGTAAAATGGGCATCAATATCCCAGAATTCTATCAGCTCTTTACCCTCCACTTGAGGATGAGGCTGAGGCAGGAAAATGGTCACCTCAGTGACATTCTCTGGAGTGTCTCGCTGCTGCCAAGATACATGAACGTTTAAGAGTTCCCTGAACAAATGGTTGAGGTGCAGAGAAACGGTGCCACTGCTGGCCACAGGGCAGGTTTCCTACCTGCAAATGTCTAAAGCATCTTCTACTTAAAATCACATTCATGCCTGAATTCTGGAAGATGCTGTGGAGGCATTTTCTACCCTTTCTAGAGCACAATGATGTATGCTAACTGTCTCAGAATCATGATTCTGCACAAAGAGCCATAACTAATATGGCCAGTCTGAGACCCCAAATTGCTGTGAAAATCTACAGCTGTGAAGAACACAGGAATGGATCAAAGAACTGAGTTTGAAATTAAAGTTAAAAAATTGTGCTTTGATGGAAGATGTTCCAACTTCACCAAGGTTATTAGTATTCATTAATAAATGGCATTGTATTGAAATGTCTGAAGTCCATTTTGAATTTCACATCAGAATCAGGTTCAATAAATGACCATTTTGACCTCTGTTTTGAAAATCTAGAAAATGATTTGGACCAGTGGTCAGCAAACTCATTAGTCAACAGAGCCAAATATCAACAGTACAACGATTGAAATTTCTTATGAGAGCCAAATTTTTTAAACTTAAACTTCTTCTAATGCCACTTCTTCAAAATAGACTTGCCCAGGCCGTGGTATTTTGTGGAAGAGCCACACTCAAGGGGCCAAAGAGCCGCATGTGGCTCGCGAACCGCGGTTTGCCGACCACTGATTTAGACTACTAGATGAGCATCAATCTTAAAGAATACACTAAAAATTGATTCTCATTTCAAAACTTTTCTTCTATAATGGATGCTGGCAGTGTTTTTTGGTTAAATTTTATACATAACGTATAATATAATAAAGTTTCAGAAATTGCTCTTTGTAAAAAAGTGACTCCTTGCTATGCAATCATTTTTAAAACTTTTCTTTTAGTTGGAAAATATCCATATTTTAGGAATGATTCCAAAGCTGCTGGCATTTTTGAATTTTACTTTGTAAATTATGATTGACAGTGAGCATGTTTTGCTGCCAAATCTATGATAGGTTTGCAGGATGTGCTTGGCCTTCTCAGCAGACCCAGGAAGGCCCAGGCGTTGTTTCACAGTTACGTTACATGGGGATGTTAAGTTGATTTGGTACATCAGCCATCAAGCCTGAAAAGGGTTCCCAGAGTGTTCCTCCTGTAAATATTCATCCCGAGGAACATGTTGGCCCTGATTGCACAATATTCCTGTTTTCTAAATCCTTACTGAGGTTTCATGGCCTGAGCATAAATGTTACTATGGCAACAGGGAGAGACAGCATGAGAAAACCCAGGAGTGATGAACAGAGGTCCTTGGTGGCCAAGATGCAGGGTATCTGGAAGAGAATTCACAATTCAACACAATTTGTTTGAGTCCTGGGGTGTGCTCACATCCTTCTTCTGCTCTTTTATATTCCCTTTTGTTTTCAGTCTTTACTCCCAATTTTCTCTTGCGCCTGGATTTGTCCACATCATTTTAACTCATTCTCATTTTCCAGTGTACTCTGTGCCTGGTTTTCTTCTCACTCAGCTGGTTTACATTTGTTTATGACATTACACCTACAGCAGTGCCTTTTGATCTCAGTTGGTTCTACCTGGAGCCTCTAGGTATCCCCCTGTTTACACTCCAGGTAAAGCAGTCACCTATCATTCTCCTACTGTTACACCCTGGGAGGTCCTGCATCTCTCCTTTGATCCCTGCTTGGTTCCAGAATTAAGGCTGTGACAGATTCCACATATACACACAAAACACACCAACAGCATTGGGTTAGTAAAAATGAAACCAGAACATTGGTTTACTGAAACATAATCCATTTTTATTGTTATAGGAAGGTGTACACTAGTCTGCCTGGAGTGATTGATTTATTCTTTAATCTATTTATTCAACTGCTCATTCAGTCCTGTGTTCATTCAACAATTCACTCAAATATTCCATCATTTATTTTTCTACTCCATGTATATTTATTGAACATCTATATGTGTGGCACTATCCTAGATGCTAAGGATACATAGAGCAGTGAACAAAGGAGACAGAAATTTCTTTCATTGTAGAGCTTACTATGTCAGAAGGTAATAGGTGCTAAGCAAAATAATAAAGTTTGAGGGTAACAGAAATGGCTAGGGAGGCAGTGTGTTCAATTTTTATGGGGTAGGCTCATAAAGAAGGTACATGTGCATACAGATGAGGAAACTACCTAAGACCAGAGAAAGAATCACCCTGAAGTATCAGAGGAGCAGTGTTTGGAGCTCACACAGAGCTGAGAACGGTGCCAGCTTCCACCAGCCAGGCTCAAATGCCTCACTGCCTGCGTGACTGAACATCCACAGGACAGGAAGAGGGGTGGCCAGAAAAAGAATCTGAAAGAATCATGTCCAAAAAGTTTTCAAAGCTTGATGAAACGCATAAGCTCACAGAATCCCATGCACAAGAACAATGAAGCAAGTGACAGACACATCAGAGCCTAATTGCTCAAAACCAGAGAAGATCAATGGAGCATCTTAGAGGCAACCGGAGGGGGAATAAGACACGATAAATAAAAAGGACGACATGTATGAGTGGCAGTAGATTTCTCATCAGAAACAGTACAAGACAGAAGATACCAGAGTATCCTTATGGAACTGAAATTTTTAAAGAAGCTATCCACCTAGAATTCTTTAACTCACAAAATGTATTTCATAAGTAAAGGAGAACTCCTTGGTATATATAAAAGCTGAGAGTTCATGACAAGCAAACACGCACTACAAGAAATGTGCAACAAATTCCTTTAAGAACAACAAAAATGATGTCAGATGGAAACATGGAGCTACACAAGGAAAGAAAAAAAAACCATCAAAAATGGTAACTTCCAGGGCAAATGTATAATATATTTTGTCTTATTATTTAAATACCTATAAAAGATTACTCATTCTTTTAACAAGAGTAATAACAATGCCGTGTGGGTTTTGTATCATGTAAAAGTGGAATGTGTGTTAATAATAGCACAGTGCTTGGAGGGGAGAAGGGAAAGCACACAGTATTTTCAGTTCTTTCCCGATACATGAAATGGTAGACCACCAATGAAGGAAATCTGTGCTGAGTTATTTTGGCCAATGCAATGTGTCTTTTTTTAAGCAATTAAAGGCTATTTTGTGATTTGCCATGTTCTCTCCCCATGACGGTGATAAGGAAAGTGTCCAGATGAAAGCACCAAAATATTAGAGCAACCACGGATGCCAATCTCCCACATGGAGGAAGCTGTGCCAAGCTGACTGAAACCCCTGTGGTTGACTGACCAGGAGGGGCAAGAGGTCTACTGAGGTTTGATGTTTGTTACCTTAGCAAACTGTCCCATCCTGACTGTGATAGTTAAGTGAGGGAGGAAATGCCCAGCATAGAGCCATGGAAAAATGATCTTGTCCCTCAGCATACTTAAAAGTCCAGATGTTTGGTTTTATTTAATAACCCTCAGAGCCTTTCCAGATTTCTTGATTCATTAAATCAATGAGCCTACCATCCCCAACCCAGCTCTCCTTTTCACACACACACACACACACACACACACATGTACACACATGCACACTGAGTGATAATAGTGCCCTTGGACACAGCCATGTCAGCAAATCCTCAGCCCTCCTTTGTAGGAGTTGAGCAGCCCTGCAGAGCAGAAGTGGTTTGGAGGGCCCACAGATCCTTTCACCCCTGACATAGTGGCCTCAGAGGCTTCTACCCAGGGGATTCAATGACTGAGAGTCAGGTTTGAATGCTTCCTCTTTGTGGTTAGTGTCTGTGACCAAATCCCAGAGCCACCCAGCCTGATCTGCCAACCTGTCTACTCCCTATGAGCATGAAACAGAAACGTAGGGAGCCCATGACTTCTTGGAATCATTGGATTTGAATGGTCTTTTCTTATTGTTTTCCAGTTCACATCCTAATGTCTAAAGAATGAATAGAAGACATCTGCATTTCCATCAGGGGCATTCTCCTCCAAAGGGAGTATGTTGAATGAAGACACATCTGGGTAACATCAAAGGTGAATCAAACTTTGGACACACAGTGGCCTAGCCCTTAAGCCATGGTGGCACATGCAGTGTGAACACCTGAGCATGATTGCCCATGCCAGGGCAGATCCATGGTGCACTGCACACTCCCCAGTTCACAAGTGGGGGGATCTAGGGCAGCTTTCATATATTTATCCGAGACTATTCATGCATAAGCCACAGACCATTTAGCAGATGCCACGTGCTCAATTTTGCAACACAGGGAGCGCTCACAGCAGGGAAAAGCACATATCGGAGACATACAAATGCTTAATACTCAAGGATCGTCTGCTAATGTGCACAATGTTGACAAAAGCAAGTCTGAGCTGTTTGTTATCCCAGCCTCACTCAGCTCTGCTCTGGTGTAGTTATGGGCTTGATGGATTGAACAGGCTTCCCCAAAGCTCATTTCCCCAAGTGTCCCCAGCTGTGCCAGTGATGTTGAGCAAGAGAGTACCACTTGCTAATTTCCAGGATGGCCGGCTGGTTGCTCAAATTCGCGTGCAAAATGACTCTCCAGGTCCAGAATGGTTTATTTAGATTTTGCTTAGAGTTGTGCCCAGGCTGGATGTATTTGCATACACACACACACACACACACACACACCCTTCTGCATAAATGACTGGGAAGTTGCAGGAAAAATATTCATAGGAGTATTTGGCCCTTCAACCCCTCATTCATCAAATACTTATAAAGGACCACTATTTGTCTAACCCTATTCAGAGGCAAGGATATGCCGGTGAATGAGACTGACCAAGCCATATCCCTAGTGGTCAAACAGTATTCTCCTCTGACTCTATTCTCTGAGATGACACATGGCCTTTGACCAATGAAAGAACAAGGACATGTGGCCAAGGGGCAGCTTCACCCTCCTTTAGCCAAAAGGGAACAGTTTAAAAGCAGGTCAAAAGTGTATACATATACAAATATATTTTTATCTGTGTCCTGTTTCTTCTCCATTCATTTCTCATTCCTAACATGGAGTTTACAAACATTTTTTTCCCTCATTTTAAATGAAAGTGTAAAAAAGAATGACGTGGATCTATTTTAGGCTCTCAGGCAAAGCAGGGGAAGAATGTGCCCAAGGGACAAGACTTGAGAACTTGTTCTACTCAGGTCTACAATCTGCAAAGTGAGCAGAAAGGTGGTATATTATCCAATGGCTTCCAACCCTGTGTATGGTTAATCTGCATGGCGAATCATTGCTTTATCCACTCCCAGTTCCCAGACATACTAACAGTTGTCTGGACAAAAGATCTTACAGGTCTCTCCACAACCTACCAAAAGTTACAACAGATTCCAATGCATCTGCATTACAAAAGGAAAGATATATTTTTAATTCCAGGGGAATTTAATGGCAGGTGGAAAGAAGGGATGAAGGTTGGAGGTAGAGAAGTGAGAAAGCTTAAGATGTCACTATGCTGATGAAACAGTTATTTAAACGTAGAAAATATTCTAAATATGTTATTTTGAAAAGTATTAAAAATAATTAAGAAAAAAAGAGCTGTGAAAAATGAGCAGGAAGCCATGAATTGAGAAATTAAGTGTGCACAGTGTAGAAGATAGCATGAACCTATGAACGAAGGCAGGAGAATTACCCAAATTACACGGATGCTTTCTGGATGTCGTGAACTGGCACTCCCATCCTGCCTTTTAGCATCTAAATTTATCACTGTTTGGATTCCCCTAAATAACACAGGCGATATCCCAAGAAACAGGGGGGACTGTGGGGACCCTTGAGCTAATGTGCCTGAAGAGCTTAATATTCTGGGGATGAAAGGATTCATATGAAAATGAGATATTATCAAAGTTAAACACAGTTTAAAGCCCCAGGACTTCAATTCGGTTTTCCTTTCCCGGAGGCCTGTTGAATAGTTTAAATGGCTCCACACGACTTTGAAATTTTCTTAAAGATTACTCAAAGATCAAAAACATAAAAGTCTAGTGAATAAAGACATTGGATCGAAGGACAGGCTTAGTTAAGCCATATGAATCTGATCTTGTTTTGATTATTATAGATCCTTTTATAAATTAAGCTTATTTTAAAATAAAAAATAGAGATTACTAGAAAGATGCTCGCTTCCATTTATAATTAACAGTTGACAGTTATATACAATTTGACTACAGTCTAATATCATAAAATCTTAAAGATGTAGCTAAAATCATTTAGTGCCCCCCCCAGCAGAAGTCCTGTGTACCCCAATTTATGTGCTAAGCATGAAGCATCATTAAAAGGAAAATGCATACTAATCTGCTTTTATAAGTATAAACAGTATATTGCTTTCCCAGAATTACATACTGTTTATGTTTACTGTTAATATGTGAGGATGTGACAATGTACTTACTGATGTTTGTTTTGCTCTATCAATCTCCATTTTGAAATATTTCTTATTTATAAATAGATTTACGTATAACCTCCGAATTTACCTTTTTTATCTATTTGGGATTATATTTAGTACATGGTGTGAGGTGATAATCTATGGAAATATTTTTAAACAGTTTAAAATTATAGACAAATGATACAAGATATAGACATTTTCTCCATGATTGGTGATGAGTCCTTTCCTATGTATGAAAATTGCCTAGTACACTGATTTAAAGTCTATGCTCTATTATCAGATTGATGTGTGCCACCCCTAGGGGAGGTTGGGCATAAGGGAAGGGACCTGTCATTGCAGCCTTTCTCAGCTATGTGAAAGTGTTTGGCTTCATCCTGAGGGTAGGGTTATATTGTGGGGCTTTTAATATTGCTGGAGGGGGTCGCAGGGGGAAAATGACAATGAATACTTGTGAAATAGAGAAGTGAACAAATGAACAAGATAAATGAATTTGTTGCAAACACATGTAAAAATACTGCAACGATGGATTGTTTGGTCTTGAAGGATAGCATTTTCCAAGCAGTGAAATGTTAGGGAGGGCATTTTAAACCAAGCAGATATCTAGGGTTGCCTGAGTAAGAAATGATCCTTAAAACACACACAAATGCAATTTTTACATCAGGAAAATAATTTATGAGCCTTATGTTTGAGACTATGAGGAGAGAGAGAGAGAGAGAGAGAGAGAGAGAGAGAGAGAGAGAGGTGGAGGTGATTGATGGGGGATTATAGATAGAAATTTTTTATACCCTTCCTCCCTGGTCCTACTGTTCTGCTTCAGGGCTTAGCCATGCTTTGTGAAGATATGGGGGTATTGTCCTCTCCTGAGGATTACAGGTGATTCATTGGGATTTCACCATGTTAAGGCTGAATTGATTTTGTAACGACCTGGTCTTTGCATTAGATTTTAAATGGGAAACTAGGTCAAGTTAACATTCTAAAAGCATCATTTATTCTGCGTGGAGAAAGAGACAGTTAAGTAGCTTAGAAAGAAAGACAAAGTTAAAGAATAAGTTGGTACAAGATTATTTTGTTTCTGTCATGCGAGTCCCAAGACAAAAGGTGGGAGACGGGATTGGCAAGTAACAGGACTTAGATAGGTAAGCAGGGTCAGATGGTGAGGGCATCCTATGCATTATGAGTTAATTGAAGTTTTGTTTTTGAAGGACATTGAGCTACACAGCAATAAGATCAAGTGTGAACAGGAAGAACAGATTAAAAGCAACATAGAGAATGATTTTGAAGGCCAAGATCTGAGCCAAACAGAGGAGAAATGGCCTTCAACTAAAATTGTGCAGCTTTGGTAGGGATGGAGGAAAGTGAATCAAGAATGTCAAGGAAATGGAATTTTCAAGAGTTGGTAGGTGATTTGTGTAGGTGATAAGGTTCAAGAATGATGCTCAAACATGACTAGCATGGGTAGTGATGTTATTTCCGGAGTTAGAGGAAACAAAATAAGAACAGTAATAGAGTTTATGAGAAAGTGAGTGTCATATTCAGCCTCAGAAAGATCTAGAGGGAAATGTGGGCAGCTTAATTGGTCATACTCCACAAAGTAATGGGAAAATTGCCAGGGACTGTGTCCTGTCTCTGCTCAGAGAGAAGTAAGCAGAAAGGGCTAAAAAGATTAAATAATAATAATAAAAAGATGAAAGCAGCTCTGAAGCAGCTCTGAGTGGCTGATACAGAGCCATGCAAGAGAGCTGGAGCCATAAAAGAGGGATGACCAGCTGGTGTTCAAACTTAGGGGATGAAGGGAGGCCACAACCACTAGGTCTAAAGTTCAAAGTGTAGGCGGGGGGGGGGGGGTAGAGGGGGGAGACACGACACCTATCTCCCTTAGGAAGACATGCTCTGTCAAACCTCCATTGTTGGTACTAGACAGGAAGCCTGAGCGTGGGAGGGCTAGTGCCTGTAGGACTGAGTCCTCTAGGAGCCTAGGCAGGATGGAGGCAGGAAGACTGGACTGACCAGCACAGGACCACTCTGAATAAGGTTACTCTGCATAAAGCGTTGCTGCTCAGACCAAATGTGTTGCCTCAAAATTGAGTAGGTTGAGGACTATTGCTGTCCTCACCATCCTGCCCTTCTCTGGATTCAAGGTTGCCCACTAGACCTCCTCTCCAAAGGAGAAGTGGGCAAGTAGAGAGAAAACAATGACAAAGCCTGAGGTGAAGATAAAGGCCATGGATGGAGTTGGGAAAGAGGAAAGTGACATGGAAAAGGAGGTGAGAACCTGGGCACTCAATGCCCTTTGTACTGAATAACCACTACTATTTTTCAGACCATGGGATTCTCCTCATACTGTGCAATATGGCATCAGAAGCATGGGCCCACTTGTGTTAAAACCACTCTAAACCTCTGCAGTGCCGGTTGGAGCTGGCTGGCTCTACTTTTTAGTGGCCACTTCCAAAGGATTATTGGTCAGATGTCTGCATCAAAACTGGTTGTTTGACATATTAAACTGTTGCCATGGCAAGGGTGGCTAAATTCTATTTCAAGAGAGTGAAACTACTATTCATAGTTCTGACAGTAACAAGAGTCCCATTCCAGTAAGATGGCGGAAAAGGAGTTCAAAGCCATTCCCATATGCCTGATCATACGCCTCACTGTGCTCCCACCAAAGTCTCCATATGAGGAGATGACAGCAGAGAGGCCACCTCTCCTGTTCTAGACCTTTTCTTGCCATTCTCCTATTACTAAGTATATGTTGGGCCTTATGTTAGCTAAGCACCAGCTAATGCCTGGCCCCACTCTGATCTGAGATTTTAAACACACTGTGACACCCACCCCCACCCCCACACACACCCATACACACACTGGAAAGTATCTAGAGATTACTCACTTGGTTATATTCCTCTCAGGAGCTATGGAGTATGCTCTGCTGGATTGTGAGCTGGAGAAATATTAAAATTCTCTGACTCATGCACAGACCCAGGCAGGTAAGAAGCTGACACTATTTGTCATATATATATATATATATATATATATATATATATATATATATATATATATATATATTAGTTCCCCATTAACCAATCTGATCTTTCTGCCAAAGATATCTCACACTCAATCTTTGGGTTAAATTTAAGTACATGCTGGTGATTGCATATGTTTTATGGAAATGGTCTATGGCACTGGGTACTAAAATGTCACTGATTCAGACGTAAACGGAAGCTGTTTGGTGGATTTGTGTAGGTGAGATGAGTCATAATTCAGTGAGGGAAGACTGTGAAGGCATTTGTTCCTGTAGTAAATACCTTCAAATAGCAGGAAAGAGGAGTGAGCCCACACAGAGTGAGCCCACCTCCTTAGTAATGAACATGGCAATAGCTGATCAGTGAAATGCTATATCATTCCTTTCTCTGTCTTCCTTCCTTTTCTTTTAAGGAAAATCATTTTAAGAAAAAGGTGCTGAATACATATATTTAAGTTGTCATTCCTTTCTAGTTAGAGTGTGCCAACAGAATGTAGAAGTTGAGTATGAAATCTTAGTATTTTAGGTAAGCATTAAAAAAATACACCATTATGGTTTCCTCTTAAATAGAAAACTAAATGTATTTGTGTTGGAGTACTTGACCAATATTTGAAGGCACACAGCCACACTCACATTCAGTTGATTATCTCTTAACCCACGTCATCCAGTGATCATCAGCATTTACATTTCACATTATTACTTTTTTGTCTTGATAGGTAGATATGTAGATAGGTAGATAAATGATAGATTGATCAGATTTGATAGATAATAGATAGATATACGGGTGGGCAGATACAGAGGTAAATTAGAACACTTGTAAAGAAAAAAATAAAGTCGTACACAGGAATTGTGATGAAAATGATGAGTTCTTCTATTTTTTAGTTAAGCCCCTATGTTAGTGTGGGTACTCCAAGAGCAAACCTTGAGACCAGGGTGGGTGAAAGTGGCTAATTTGGGAGATGACCCCAAGAAGCAGCAGTAAGAGTAAGAGTTGGGAAGTGAGAGAAGGAAGAGAAAGCCACTTCAGTGCCTTCCTGAGCAGGTTACCACTGTGGAAATCTGAGACTCCATTGCCCTGAGCTCTGAGGGTCTGTGTGGGATGAGAAGCAGTATTTGTCCATCTGCCCCATTCCTTCATCATCAGGAGGCTGTTCCCAGGCAGCCTGGCACGTTGGCACGTTCAGTCAGGCTCATAGGCACACCTGGAACCTGAGGAAACTGCGAGGGAGGAGTCACATATGCTTCCAGAGGAAGGCAGTGCTGTGAACCAAAAGGGAGAAGTGTCCAAGGACATGGGAAGGACCCCATCAGCTTCATGACTGGACCCCTTTCTATGCTCCAACCAGGGCCCCTTATCTGAATTCTCTCCCTCCTTCTCATGAGACCTTCTATTGTCCTGTTGGCTCCACCCCTGCAGCAGATCTCAGAGTTGCCTCCCCCTTCCTTCCAATCCTCAGAGCCAGGATCAGACCTTTACAATGTTTTATACAGCATTCCTAAAATATTACCCACAAAACAAAAGGCCTACAAAATTCTTTGAGTAAAAGAGGAGTCTGGGAATCAAATAATTTTTCTAAATTCTGTCTTATATTTCTCCTTATTGGAAACTCACAGCCTTAGTTTAAAAAATGTTTACTTTTGTTTATTCTTATTATTTGTGATATCCTTAATAGTATAAGTGAAAGAACAATATACTATAAATAACCCATAAATATCAATTGTGCAAGTGCTAGATTACTGCTTAGTTTGTATGTCTGTTATCACCATAACAAGCTTTCAGGCTTCTCTAAACCAACTTTTCCATCTTAACACTTCCTGATGTCCCTTCAGATATCTTGTACTTCAGCTAAATTATACTCAGTTTCATTTCCCATATTTACCTATGACTTTCTGCATTCATTCACAATTTATTGTGTATTCATTCTACATTAACAAATATTTTTGACACATAACTCTTCTTGAGTTTAAAAGAATTAAAATAAAAACCACCCTTTTGCTAATGTTTAATTGTGCTCTGGCTAAGTGGACCTGGATGTCCTGCAGACATCTGTTCGCTTGGTTATCTCACTCTTGTTCATTCATTCAGGTGCCAGTAGAGCATGAAGGAATGAGCTTCCATAGTTTTATTTAGAAATTTATATCTTGGGTCTTCATTTTCAGATTAGCCTCTATGAAGGAGTTGCCTCTTTTGCCACTTTTGTGGAGCCAGAGAGGTGCCACGTTGATGGCACATTGTGAGGGGCTGCTTCTCACAATGTCTTGGTGTAAATAAGCTGAGATGCTTAAAGGCAGGAGGACCAGATGCTCAGCTGCCTGCAGACGTTGGGCCCAGTGTCTCCAGATGGAAGGAGGAATGCATGATGATCACTTGCTGTAGAAGGTGCCTGCCCACACTGTGCTGATGATTCCTGGTTGGCTCTCTATGGAATACCCAGCTTTTGAAATTGGGGAGCCCAAAGAAACTTTTAAAGGTTCCATTAGTCTTACAAAAGATCTCACAGGATCTGTCATGAGTAGGAATTGTAATAAGAGAGGAAAATTAGATAAAGGTCTCATTTCCATTTCTTATGCTCAGTTGGAGATGAAAAGAAAAAAATATATTCCAAATTTCAAGAGAGAGAGAAAGGCACTGATTCTCCGAATCACTGAAAATGGCTTTCTAACAAATGTGCATCATTTCTGTGTGTATGGTAATAAGGATAATTAACTGTTGGGCACTTTCTGCTCCCATGACAAAGCAGCCACATTCCACCCATACATTTCTGATTTCCTATTTGGCTCTTTCTTCAACCTGCAGTTCATAATACATATTAACTTGGGAGCATCCATAAGCAGATTATAGGAGAAATAAAAGATAACACACAAACACACAAAGAGCATGAGCTGGACTAGGCTGAGCACGGGCGTGGGTGCTTGGGTGAATGGTGCCTCATCACAGTTTCTGTTTTGCCATCTTATGATGCTTCATGTCCTTTGTTCAGGGTCTAGAGGGAAGCAGGCACTGGGCGATAACCCCGGCAAGGTGGTCTTGGATGATAGCCTGCCTGCAAGGAAAGACTCAGAAGGATCAGATTTGGGGGGATTTGCCCATCATGATTTATTGGAGACATTTTACACAAAACCTGTCCAGGGAATCACCATAACCAGCATCCCACAGGAGACTCCACGTGGAGTCATTGACATTTTCTGAGACTTCAGGATATTCCCCAGGATAATTGAGAGGTTGAATTTATTCCCTCATGCATTTCTGACAAATTACCAATCTGGCTACCCTACTATTTATATGTCTCTCACAGCCCTCTCTGGAGAGATAAGGAATCTGGCTCTTTCTAACAAATGGATGATGGCTACAGGCTCATAATGAGAAAGCTAATAAAGAAGGAATTTTTAGAAGGATAAGTGGCTTCTTGAATAAAGGATTCTTTTATTACTTCATGAATCACAGTTAAAAGCTAATGTCATGAGGCTGAGGAATTTTCTACATTGCAAGGGAAAAAGGGGGAGGGAGGAGATAAAACAAAAGAAAAGAGAGAATAAAAACCAGGGAACTTCTCAGAATGCCGGCTTGTTGGTGCAGAACTGTGCTAACATTACTGCCACATTAAGTTAGGGAATGAGAAACTCAATGTCCCCTATGTGTCCCTGACATTGATGCCCAGGCAATTCTCAGATGTCACAAGTTTGGTGTTTGGAGTATAGCTATTGCTATGTATAGAGATCAAACAATGCTTGAATTATTAATCACAATGCATCAATGTGATCCAATTTCTAAGGACATAAGGATAGAAAACACATACATACATACATACACACACACACACACACACACACACACACACACACACACACACACACAAGTAAGCAGTGCAGGACTTGGGTAAGAAGGAGGATGGGTGGGTGGGGCAGACGCTGGGTTTCCAGCAGTTTTCTAAATCCCTGCACAAGTCACAGCAGGAATGGGCTGTACACTCTTTGAGAAGCTGGATTCACCAGGCTACCCACCAGACTCAGTTTCAGTGGCAGGTGGAGGGCTAGGGCTGCAGCAGGTAACCTTGTCACTGCTTGGGATCTCAGATACAATGGAGTGGTCACTGGGAACCAGTTCTGCTGTTAAGCACAGTAATTAGTGGTGCTCCAGGGGAGAGGCGCACCGCCTGCCTGTGGTTGGTGGAACGTGCCTAGGGCAACGCACTGATTGGCAGGAGCAAAAGGAGTTATGATGCTAACCAGCTGGCAAATGTCACCACCAGGTGCCAGGATGCTCATGGCCCCTAGCTTCAGCGAAACTGCTGCACGCGCCCTCTGCTGGCAGAACCAAGGCCGCTTTCTTGGCTTAGGAGGGGCATAGCAGAGGGGACTCCTGGGTCTGAGCAGAAGAGCAGAACACAGCTGGGTTTTCCCTGAGAATGGAACGGACCTGTGCACATTGGCAGTTGGCACAGCTGTGTACACACTTTCTAACTGGTTGTATCTCTCCAGAGAGCAGCCTTGCAGGGGCCTCTGCTAATACTGTTGACATTGTCAACATCAATAGGGCAATGGGACTGGGAAGATGGGAGGGAGGAATCCCGAATCCTGCACAGTCCCTGGCATTTTGTGGATGAGTCAGTCTTGCTTTCTCCAGGAGTGTCAGTAGTAGGGAATTTAGGCCATCAAATACCCTTAAAAACAAATGCTACCCATGTGACCCGGGACCTGTCCAAATACAGCCATGTGCCTCTGCCTTTGGAACACCCTACTGGATGGAGAGAAGTGGCTCCCAAGCAATATGTCCTCAGGGGAAATGCCTCCAACAATCCCCTTGGCCTCCTTGCCTTTGCCATCCATGTGTCCACTCCAGCAGGTGGCAGCCTATGCATAGCCTCTGCTTTGCCCCCTGGACTGGTGATACCTAGGGACAGGACTCAAACTTTGACCCCAGAGCCCATACCCCCAGTGCAGCTGCTGGCCAGCCTGGCTGCTTGTCCAGTGTTTGGGGAGTAAATACATAAAGGGGCAAAGGAATGAGAGGGCACATGAGTCCTGTGGGAATTCTCCCAGGGAAGGAAGTCTTGAGATGGAGCCCCACATCCTGGGCAGGTTGCTTTGGAAAAAGGAAAGAAGGAAAGAATGAAGGAAGGAAGGAAGGAAGGAAGGAAGGAAGGAAGGAAGGAAGGGAGGGAGGAAGGAAAAAAAAGTTGCTTTGTTCAGAAAGCAACCTTCAATCTTCAACTCTGTTTTAAGACCTTTTCAAGACCTCAGAATCCCCACCTTAGCCAGCTCCAGCATTAATGAGTAGGGAGAAAAACAGATTAGCAAACACTTAGAATATAGGGGCACAGCCCAGCTGGGTGGTGGTCCCCATTCAGTTCTCACCCCTCTGTGTCCTATTGCAGCCTCAGTGCTCACCCTGGGGCCAGGGTCACCGAGTCACCTCATCTGTTGAGTCTCCCTCAGGAAGCACCTAGGCCACTGCAGCTGCTGTTCTCATCTGGCAGACGGGGAGAAAGCTGAGAGGACAGGTACACACACGGGGCTGCAGGGTTGAGGGACCTGGACGATTCCATCAGAACCCTGATGTCTTCAGAATTCCCTGCAGTGACTCTTAAAGCCTGGAAGTCATGGATCCCAAAGCTCTGGTCTCTCCTCCTCTGGAACTCTGGCTACTACCTCATGGAAGGGAAAGTCCACACACAAGCCTGCTTCCTCTGTACCCTGGCTGAAGTCTCAAAACCATGACACTCCTCATTCCAGTCACCCCTTGTGGACAGACAAACCCCTCCTCAGCTCTTGGGACACAGAGCACACAACACTAGTCTTCTGATGCAAATTTTCATCATCTCACTACTTACCCAGCACTCCTGCTCTGGGCTTGAAGCCAGTTTGCTCTTCTCGAAATGATTCCAGTACCCCAGCATCTCCTCCACGGCCCCGTTGCTGCTCAGATATCATGTCTTTTTCTATAGATGATAGAAGCTTTGAAATCAGGATCAATACCTAATTATTTCTCCCTATGATGCAGCTTGGTACTTAAAATTAATAGAATGCAATGATTTTTTTAATGAATAAATAATTAGAAAGTAAGTCAGCTCAGACAACTCTACCTGAAACCCAGCGTCTGCCCCACCCAACCATCCAGCTCAGGGAATCAGGATTTACCTTTCTGCCCACAGGATTTTAAAATAGAAAACGTATTTGTAGAGTAGGAGTCTGGATTTTAGTGATTGGGGGTGGGAAGGAGTGAGGCAAGGGGGAGGGAAGAGGGAGAGACATGGCGGGGCTGACAGGCACAGAGACCTCTGAATTAATGAATTTGGAGAAAGAATGCCTAGTGCTATGTGAGAGAAGGGAGAACACCTTTTCCCCTTGGATGCCCTACTGTGTCTACAAAATGCTTCCTGGGATTCAGGCAAGGACAGATGTCCCAAAAGATGCATGAAAGGGACCCAGCAAACCACTCTTTGCTTTCCCTGCCAAACTTTGTGCCACACTTTAATCTGCCAGCAATGTCACAGTGTAAAGCTCCCCACCATTCCTGCTTCCAGAAGAATGGGTGCCGGAGCAGTGCCAGCCCCAGGGGGAAAACAGGTGCCTGACAGGTGGTGACCCTGGCATTTGTGAAAGCACCTGGAAAAACCACAAGACTGCTGCCTCCCCCGCCCCCTCCCCGCCTCCCGCCAATAGCCTGGGAGCGTGAACCTGCCCACCACACTCTGTCAGCCTTCTGTGGGTCCAGGCTGTAGGGAATGCAAGAGCCCTGACCTGAGCCAACTGCACGAATATATGTCTGGGAACCCATCTTCCATCTCTGAAGTTGCAGGTCTCTTTTTTTCCCTACAGTCTTTACTTTGACGGAAAAAAAAAGACAATCTAGACTCTATATTGGAGAGATTAAGAACACAATACTTACCTCAAATAAAAATTTTATTACAAATTTGGAAAAGTCACGTATTATTATATGTAAGGTAGAAGAGTAGAGTCTATATGGTATGAAAATGAAGGCAGAATGTAAAGCTTACAATCCCCCAATCCTTACTTAAGCCCTTTTAGACAATCAATTACCAAGAAGCAAAAGGAAAGTCAAGCCAAGAAGGGGTGGTCAGAATTCCCAACTCGTGGTGGGACTTTGGGAAGTTATATGAGAGAACTTTCTCTACTGCACAAGTTTTGTTTTCCTTATCACTCTTTTTTATGAATAGAAATGATGCTATCAATGTACATCGGAAGTGTGTGTACTTGGGCCATTTCTGAGAGGACATGTAGATTTGGTTGCATTAATCTGTATTCTCCCTCTGTAGAGTGGGGACATTGACATTTTATCAATTATAAAAGGTTTATAGTTTGTGATACACAATGGAGCAAAACTCTTTGGGTCTACTAGGGTGGCTGTGGGGCAAATTCTGATCTGAACATATGTGCTGTTGAAGTGTTGGCTACCCACAGACTATTCAGGAAGCACTTTCTTCGCAGGCAACATTCTAGCAGTTTAGTTGGAGATGGTTGGCACAGATGGGATAGACTGGATAAGTGGGAAGTAGAGAAAAAGGAAGTTGAGTTGTACCTCCCACTTTCACTCCTATAATGAAAGCAAAGAGAGCTCCACCTCCCTGCCACCTTGGCTGCCCCATTTGGGCCTTTTTGTTCAGCATCTACTTGCCTGATTAAAGACACGTGTGAGAGCTCCTCATCTTCTAGGCTGAGATTTGGTGCCTATGGATGCAGGAGCCAGAGAGGTCCAACCTGCAGATTTCTCTGGTTCCTGATCAGCTGCTGAAAGACCTATCATTATGTCCTTCACCAAAGAGCAGATGAGGGTTTAGCAGAGCATAAATAAATAATGGAAAAGTTGACTTGAAAGGACACATGGTAATTTTCAGCCTCCAATAGGTGCCAGAAATTTCTATTCCACATGAACTGTGATTGGAGTTCAATTCCAACATCAGAGCATTTGTTAAACATCTATGGGATGGATGCTCTGGAGTCTGCCAAACGCCCAGAACCCTTGCAAACCAGCTGAGTGTCCCACATTTGGCTTGAAAAGATTATTTTCCAAGTGGAACCCTGGCACCCTGAACAATCTTATCTCTAGGTATGGGCCTATTGTTCTGTGTCCTTTAATTATGTTCTATTTTTGGTACTATTATGATAGCCACCTGTCTTTATAAATCAAGCATAATGAATTCATATATTCAACACAGTTATTGCTACAAAAATTCAACATCTTGTAGGCTCTTTGTAATCAATTTGGGTAAGAACTCTAAAATTCAGTATTGCTTCTTAAGGCAACGTAGATCGTAAGACTCATCTGGTCTAGATATCCCCATTAGTCTCTTGGTAATTTAAATCAGTGCTGAGATGTTGGTTTTTCCAACGAATTAACTCTAAACTCCCCACAGTCACTTAGCACCTTCTGCAAAATGGCAAAACCTATCTTTATCACTTGCACGTGATACTCTGGAGCTAATTTCACCAGGTTGCCCTCCCTATGTGCACACTTCTTACTCTTTGGGGCCCTAGCTCTTCCCATTCTGCCTGAGTATAGTGTACATTTAAATTGGGGCTGGGGGCTGGGGGTGAGGGTGTTACTCTACTTTGCCTCCCTTCTGGGAAAAACACTTCTCAAGGGCAGTGGGCATGTGTTCATCCTTTGTAATATACAGCACAGGGCCTTGAATATAATAGGTCCTCACTCAATATCTGCTAACTAACAATTGTTTTCTGACTGGATAAATGGATGGCTATCTTGAGGGCAGTAAGCCAAATGGATAAATAACATATTGGGTTCACCATGATAAACATTTTAATTGGTATTGTCCTTAGTAACATTTGGGGAAATATATAAACCTTTATACATTTATAAAAAATTGTTTGTTTATGAAAGAATTTATACTGCATCACTTTTACAGCCATGATTTCCTTAGGGGAAAATCCCATAATATTTGGGATAAACAGAGTCTTTTTCCTTAAGAGAAAACTACTAGATACACTGTCATTTTGCAAAATAATTTACCCCATCTTATTTTTATTAAGTTACCTTTACATACTAAAAAATATGATCAATCTTCAAGATAATTTGTACCTTTTCAATTAAACCAACTCTAATTGTAAAAATTAAGTTCTATCTTTTAGCTTCTTACTGTTTAAATATTATCTATTATGCTAAGTGAAATAAGTCAGGCAGAGAAAATAAATACCATATGGTTTTATTTATATGTGGAATCTAAAAACAAACAAACAAACAAACAAAACAAAACAGACTCATAGAAACAGAGACTCACGGAATGGTTACCAGAAGGAAGGGTGAAAAGAGGCAGGGGAATGTAGTCAATGATATTATGATAAGTTTACACAGTGACAAATGATTTCTGGAGTTGGTGGGGTGATTACACTATAGGGTACAGAGGTGTCAGATCACTGTGTTGTACACCTAAAACTAATATAACTAATATAAGATTGTATACCAACTATACTTAAATAATTTTTAATTTAAATAATAAAAATAAACATTATCTACACTTATTTAAACAAAATATACACTCACTCACACACACTTTGGTCAAAAAGATACACATGCATTTTTTTCCCAAATACAAGTGACCACTATTCTCACTTCTGTGCTAGGCAGCTGGGGGAGTCAGATGTATGGGCAATTTTTTTCCAATTCAATGTGACATGTTTGGACCCAGATAAAAAGATATACCTACCAAGAAGGACTCCTAGTGGCTAATAACTGGGCTCAAATAAAAACAGAGCCTAGCAGCCATTTCTAAACAGGGGCCTCTCACACAAGCCACACTTCAGGGAGAAGCCAGCGCTGAACTGCCTACCTCTGCATTGAACTGCCTGCCTGTACTGTGTTCCTGCCATCTGAGCCAGCCCTTATAAAAGAGTTCTTGGAATTGTATTTCAACCAATAGAACTGAGGCTTTCCCCATCCAATGAGAGCTGGTGCAGCTATATCCTCATCAGCACCTTCACTGACCAATCAGAGTGCTGTATTCTGATCAATCAGAGTAGTCCTTTCTGGATGAATCAAACTGTGAGAATTTGGAGTCCTCATTAGCCTAAGGACAGACTAGTCAGAGCCCAAGGGTGGGGACTTCTTTTGGTATAAGTCAGTTCCTTTCTGCATAATAGAGTGTACTTCCCCTTTCCACCAAGACTGAAGACTGCTTTTCCTCAGCTGGTGCTGAAACACCAAAGTCTTGCTGGACCAGAGTAGAGAGGAATGAATATCTAAGACACAACTGGCTGAGCTCCAAAACCTTCTACTATGGTTAAAATTTTCCAAAAACAAACTGGCAAATAACTAGTAGTGGCAAATATAGGGAATTATGATAGTTCACAGGAGCTTCACTTCATATGGATGGATGAAAAGTATCTCTATAAGAACCTAAGAAAGAATGGGGCAACCAGACAAAGGGTTGGTATCAGGATGGAAGCAGAGCATAAAAGAAAATCATGCGGGGTGGAGGGGAGAGAGAGAAAGAGAGAGAGAGAGAGAGAGAGAGAGAGAGAGAGAGAGAGAGAGAGAGAATCATATTTCTCCAAACTTGTGAGTCCAGGGGAACAAATGTTGGAATCCAGTGTCTGCTGTAGGGTGGGAAATGGAGACACTGCCAAATCCTCCTATATGGAATCAAATTCTGGTGAAATATTAATTCCAACATGTCAAGAAAGTAGACACCCTAAGACCAACTAATCCTTTTGGGACAGGTGCTCAGGTGCTCTTACCACAGGGCACCCACCAGTCATGTGCCCAGGCATATAACTATAGGTTATTGCTGGGAAAGTGGAAATGAGAGACCTGAGGAAATTCACAGTTAATGGCACACCATCTACATCAGTCTGAAAATGTAGCAGCAGGCTGCCTACATTAGTGTGCTGCCTTTAACCTTTCTTGTTGTTGACAGATGATTAGCAAAGAAGTGCTTGGAGAATTATCCCCACTACTCATTATGAATTCACGAAAAGACATATTGAATTAAACATCTGTCAGCAACTAAATTAGAGCCCCCCAAATCCAGTCTCCTGTGTCATCTATATGTTTTTCTCTAAGACATAATGAAAATCCAGTGGTAAAATAAATGAGAATTTCAGAGAGTTGCATAATTAGTTTAGGATTATAGTTTTCAAAACCCATGTAATATGAGCAGAGGTGCAGGTTAGAAATACACACAAACATATCAGTGCTGACTTGTCACAATGAAGTCAGAGTAAAAATATAGGATGGCATTTAAGCAATTGGAGCATAGTAGATGCACAGGCTATCTATTTTCCAACAAAATAAACTCAGTATTTAGATGCCAACACTGCATTACCAAAGGAAATGTGGAGAAATAATTTGTAAAGGAAAAGATTGCAAATATGATAATGATCCTCCATGAAAGCAAAATCTTAACTAAGGCACATCTATTAATAAGAAAATCACTGAGATCAATTTCTAGTTAAATATACCAGAAATTTTCATAAGAACAGACTGGATGCTTTCATTGGAAACAACTAGAAAAGCTGGAAAATGTATTTTGATGGAAGACACTGGAGCTCTAAAATGCTGGTATGGGGCAACTGTCATAAACACGTTAAGGAACAAGATGAGAGAGAGAAAAGAAAACTTGACAGGTGAGCCCAATATTTGGGACTTTTTCCCTCTATGAACACCTTCTAATTGTGCAGAGATGAGAAGCTGAGAAACTTGTGAGTCCATGGGAACAAATTTTGGAATCCAAAGTCTGCTATAGAATGGTAAATGGAGACACTGCCAAATCTACCTGTATGAAATCAGATGTATTGATACCCCAACCTAGTTCTTATAGCTCTCCTGCCCTCCTTTTTAGCAGAGTTGAGTTTCCAAACTTTCCCCTAAAGTATTAAGGGGTCTGTGTCAAACAGGCTTGGAAAGTTTGGAAAGATCTGTGCTCTTTCCTGATTGCAGGTAATAGTATCAGAATAAAGTCAAGTTGTGTTAGTTCAACTTGTCTGCACCTTCTTCATGTGGAACAAAGTCATGTTTCTGAGCCTGCAACGCTGAGGTCAGACCATAACCTGAGGAACAGCAGAAATATTAGGGAGGTGAGGAGACAACCTCTTGGACATAGGTTTCTGGTGTAGTAACAAAATCAGTGGTGATGTTATTTACAGAGATCAAGGACACAAGAGGTGGGGCCATTTTGCTCAGTGAGCTTATGGAGCTCTTGAGAAACTCAAGCTGTATGGAAGGCAAAGGAAATGTACATGATCACTCTGGGAGTCATGAGCTTAGAGATGGCAGCCCATTCATAGAAGTGGTTGAGCCCATCCTGATCACAATGGGTGAAGTAGAAAAGGATGATGCAAAACTTGCATCAAACAATATTTATAAATTGTGCCCCTGAAAGGGAACTGCATTGAGAAATGGGAATTTTTTTTTTTTAAAAAAAAGGGCTCATGAAAGAAGATGGGGCAAGGTTGAGGGTGAAGGTGCCCTCAATGAATTTCTGAGAAGTGCCCAGAGAGAGTGTTTATTAGGTTTAGCCATAGAGAGGTCATTCATGACCCAAGAAAGAGAGGCTCCTAAGTTGCATTTGGAATAGAAGCTGCACAGGTATGAAAGGAAGAGCAGATTCCTGTTCTGAAAGAAGCATGGTGGTCAAGAGTGATGGTTGTGGGGGACATAGTGCCACAGGCTGTGGGAAACCAGAGCATCGTAAAATGCTAGGGGAAGTTTCTAGGAGCAAGGAGAGCACTGACCACATAAGCATAGGGGCTGGTTGACAGAGTAGAGTCTTTGAGGAGTGAGCAGGCCATGGGAACCTATGGATGAAAAGGTCTTCCATGGTCATGAGAGTGAAAATGGCCCTCACTCCTTGTAGTCCCAGAAATTCTCATGGCTCACACTAATTTTAAAATTAGATAGTTATTAATAGCTTAAGTTTTGTGTCTACATTGACAAGTAATTTTATAACATACAACAGATGTGAAAAATGTTGGCAGGGATTAAAATCCATAAAACATAATTTTTATAGACTTTGCTTGTATTTTTACTGTCCCCTAAAGTATTAAAGGGTCTGTGTCAAACAGGCTTGGCCCATCTGTTCTCTTTCCTTCCCCATCTTCCCACATAATTAATTATTCTGTTCAGCCATGAACCCAGGGAGACACACACATCTGGAAGGAGGATATAGCAACAGAGGGATAGGGAGAGGCAGGAAGAGGTACCTGTGGTCAAGCTTCAACAAAAACAGTCAGTTAATATTCCTGTGGCCACACTCAAATCTTACTCCTTCTATCTGATTTATGTTGCATTTTCCATACTACCCCCTGAGCACGTGGAGTAGGTTTTAGTTTCTTCAGTTTCCCACATTAGCCATTTTCTCTCCATTTTCACAGCCACTGCCCTGCTGTGGGACCCATGGCTTTACTCATGGGCCACTGTAAGGACCTCCATACTTGCTCCTGGTTATGGCCTTTCTCTCTCCTGTTTTACTCTGTGCATCTCTGCTGCATGAAAGTTCACAGATCTCCGGTGTAAATTCAGTTGGGAGACTTATACTGCCCAAGTTGTCAGTGAATTTTTAATAAGGTCAGGCTACATATCCCAACCGATTTTAATATCCTAGAGGGCTGGGCTATGGCTTATAGTTGCTTATTTCCCCATAACACTTTGCCAATGACATATTTTAATAAAAATTTTGGGTCATAAGGATGAAGTTGGTCAAGTAACAGAATGAATATAAATGTTCCCTAGAAAAGGCACACTGGTGGTTAAAGACTGAGACCTGGAATCAGGCCCTGAGTTCTGAGAAAATTACCAACCTCTGCAGTGATAAGGTACTGTGACTTTGGCTGTTTCTATGGAATAATGTAACTCTACCCACTGGCAAACTTGCTAGGTTGTTTTCGGTTCCTTTTAGATGTATTAATGACCCCTATGCAGATCTTCCATATGATGTGTTTTTCCACAAGTGAAGAATGAGGCTAAGTGATTTTTTTTTCAGTAAAACCATATACAGATTATTCATTAGCTGAATCAATAGACTATTGATCTCTGAGCTTTAATTTCATGCTTTGCATAGAATGAGCTTTTCCAAAACTTGAACCATTAAATTCACTTAAAATGGACAATATGAAGATATTTCCTGCATTGAAAATGAGGAAAATGATTGTTGTTTTTATAGAATGTGAACTAACTAAGCTAGGAATCGATATTCTATCAGTGAGAACAGGATCACATCACCTACTATAAGTAAACATTCCAAGTTATTTCACTTCCTAACTGCTGTGCAAAACTTAAAGAGAGATACTAGTAACCAAGATCTCCCATTCACATGTTGGCTGACCGTGGTAGAGTGTGCTTCCTGAGAGCAGTTTTATCCACTCTGCAATCCCAATGTATAACACACTGATTAACACTTAGCAAGCAAAACAAAACAAAAAAAGTGCATTGTGCATAATCAATGTTTCCAAATTTATATTTTGATAGTTTAAAATATAAAATAGCTGTAGTGAGCTTTGAAATATATGTATTTGGATGAACAAACAGACAGATAGATATTTCGATCTAAACACACTTCCTCACAAAGAAATGTTGGGAAACTTTGCTTGATTTCATGTTTTTCCCAATGGTAATATGATAACTGGTGAGGCAGATATGTTAAACAGGTCCAATTTTTCTGCTGGAAAATTTGGCATACAAATTATATTAACATATGCCATAATTTTTAAATCACAATCCGTAATATAAAGTATCTGACTTCAAATGTTTGAAATAGGGCAGAACTCATATATACACATATTAGTTTCAGAAGAATGATTCTGAAATAAGAGATTCCCAACTATTTAAAGATTGTAAAGTAAAAAATAGAAATGTCAAGAAAATAGAAGACAATGTTATTTACAAGGAATTTCTTGCACATTTGAATGATTGGGTTGCAGAGAATAGATTCTGGAGAAAAACTTCAACCATTTCTTTGGGACATCAACTATAGTTTCAAAATGCATTATTGCCTATTCATGATGATTTCATAGCATTGTTCATACAAGCAGTTGCAGCAAAATACACACATGTTGAAGGAAGAGAGTGTTAAAGAACATCCAACCCACAATTTGGAGAATTTAATGTCTTATCTACAGTTTAGAGGTCATCTGTTTCAGGGTTCCTTAGTTCACTGGCATATTTATGTCATCAAGCACCAGGTGGTTCTCATTGTACTGTTATCCACAGTTTACTGATTTTTACCCTGGGTAGAGTGTGCTTCTTGAGAGCACACTTTTTAGGATTGCCAAGGGAACCAGAGTGCCAGACATCATGTCCTCCTTCAAAGGAAGAAGTATTTCTTCTCAGGCATGTCTTTCATTAAAGTATTGACTTTTCCCAGAAGTCCACAGGAGTCTCAGCCTTAAATTTGAAAGTCAAAAGCAAAGTCAAATTCCATGCTGATTATTGTCTAGCAATTGTCTATCAACACTCAGCCAACCTCTGCACCCTTTATGCCCCTCGTCGATGTAGTGAAGGTGCTGGACATCTAAAAGTTACATTTCCAAAACTTCCTGCCAGCTGGCAAGCATCCCCGTGAGATACACTTGTGTGAAATGTTAATTAGAACTGAGATAGGAGCCATCTTCCTGATGCTGCCAGTGGATCCAGAGGAGTGTAGTCAGTGGCTGGAATCCACATTTCAGTGTCCAGACAGCACCTCTGAGAGGTGAGGTGGTTGTGGTGATGCCTGCAATGGCAGCAGCAGCTCCCTATGCTCATTATGGCTCCATCCTGTGCAAATGGAATCCAGTGGTACCACCTGACTTCTGCACCTCCAGCCCTTCCTATGATGGTAAAAGCACTCAATTCCTGTATTAAATGATATTATACTTGAAATGCCTCATGTGAATTCTGTTTGTTGCCTTGAACCCTAAATGATACAGTTACTGATACTCTCATGACTACACATGCCCAGAGCCTGGTCTAGAAACCCATATTCCATGAGCACATTGCCACCTAATACCTGGAAATAAAAAGCTGATGTTCTTTTGGGAAAGTGGGAGGGAGATGGTTATGGGGTGTGCAATCAATAGTGATTGCCTCACATCATAAGTAGGCAGTAGATTTATCTCCACGAAAAGTGATTCCACTCTACAAGGCTAAATTATATGTCCAAAATGTCCATGATGAAAGCTGATCCCTTTTTAGAAGCAAGATACTCATATTCATGTTTCTCTGCATGTTTGTTGCTATACTGTTTTTCTATGGAGGTAATGCAGAAATCTTTGCCTTGAGTTTATTTTGCATCATTGAAGTGATTAAATTTAAGGATGTGGCATTTTTAATTTATGCCTCTGATATATTTGTGCCTTGTAACAGTTTTTATGTTCTATACAGCTTTTAAAGTCTTTGTTCAGACCTAAAACATGTTCCTACCAATTTAATTTGGTGTTACCTTTTAAAAATCAACTCTGAATTTTTTTCTACTTTATAAAATGTAACTTAGTTTGACAATTTGTCATCTCGTCATATAAAATATATTTCTGTGGGTTTTAAGAACACATCTAAATATCTTTCATATTATGTAACATCTTATTGGGGAAATTATAAATTCTATCTCGTTATCTTTTTTTACTTGTCAGGACAATAGAGTCCTATCTCCTAGATTCAACCCTGAAAACATGCACTAAAAATCTCAGTCCTTTTCCTGGGGTGTGATGGTGGTGGCAGGAGCTCATGATTGGTCTTGGACCTGTTAGCCAGAAGATCCAATCCTCAATACTTGCCTGCTCCAATCTATAGCACAGATATATTTTTTTTCTACAGGCTTCACATTGCAGGCCCCATATCACCTGATTCCTGTAAATTTGGACAATGGCTGGCACTGGGGGGAGATTGAAGGTAAGAGAAAGGGAGAAGGCAAGCTATTTCAACCTCCTCCTTGTCTACCTTGGGTACATGTATGTAATTTTATCTTGTTCTCACTAGCTTGGCTCTTGCCAGAAAATTCCACCATGGTTTTCTTTTCTGCATCATGATCTCAGCTCCTGACCCTCCTAGCACTATCCACTTCTAACACTGAGCCTTGATAAATTGTGTATTGATTCACCTCTGTTTCATCATTGCTCCCATTTAGCTTCACATCTCTTGCATAGCTGTGTAAACAATTCCACAGACTAACTTTCCTGTCTTTGAAACTATAGAGTGGTTTCTTTTTATGTGGTCAGGCCCTGCCTAATGCCCACATCTTATCTGCAGACATGGATAGATGAAACTGAAAGTGCTTAGAAATTATGGTTCTGCTGGTGGAACTGAAGTCGATAAAATAGAGACACCTCAAATAGATTTCACAAGCAAGGAAAACTTGTAATGAATAGCACAACCCAAAGTTTGCAGCCAAGAGAGGTTTTTCACACAGCCAGGGAAGAAAATAGCAAGATGCATCAATCAAAATAGGCAAATGAGAAATTGTTGTTTGTACACTGAGACCTGGGATGCTAGCCAGCTGCTAAGACCTTGGAGACTCCAACCAGATATTTTGTAATGATGCACGCACATTTAGTGGGTTGTAGGCAGAATCATCAAATCTCTTCAGAACAAGAGAGTGTGTATTAGCTCAGACAGTGTTATGCAATGGTCATCAGAAAGCACCTTTCCCATTGTCTTGTCATTGTGCTTTAAATAGCACCCATCTGGAATCATGAGACTACTCAGAATCTCCAGAAATCCTAGTGTCCTAAAGTCTTCTCTGTTAATATCTTACAAGAGTTATAAAACCATTTGTAAAAGAAAAGAAAGAGAATAAAACTAAAAGTGAGATTATTCTAACAGTGCAGTCAAGAATCATATACAAAAAAGATTATATAGATAAAGAAGCATGATCCCAAGAAGAGAAATAGGGCAATCTATGTGCAAAGTTAGAAAAATAAATGAAAACATGCCTTTTTTCATGATGTTGCCCATGGCTAATGACCCATGAAGCGACTACTACATATACCTCAACACTGAGTTGCCAGAAGGAAAAAGCAATTTAGTAAAAAATTATATTAACTATTCTTTTTGGTATAGATCTTCTAAAACTGCCAGGTTTGACATTCCTTTTTTGAAATAGAAAAATTATTTTGACATTAAAATGTCAATAATCAACATTTAATTCTCTGGAAGTAAGGCTGGGAATGAAGATTTGGAGGCGATAAATTTAACAGCTTATATGGCAGTTACTCAAAATCTTAAGCTAGTTTCTCAATTTTTTAATTTAATTTATTTTCTTGAAAACACCACCATAAGAATTAAATTGGCAATGATCAGAGATATATGTTATATATCTATATAGGTGTCTATATATATAAAAGCCTAATATGCAAAGTGTCCCCTAGGGAGTTTGATCGCTCGCTATGACATGCACTGACCACCAAGAGGTGGCGCAGAATTAGGGGAGGCCCTGGCCAGCAGCTGGCAGCCACTAGAGACCCTACCCATGCACAAATTTCATGCACCGGGCCTCTAGTATATATATGTGTGTGTGTATATATATACATATATATATATACATATATATATATATATATATATATATATATATATATATATATATATATCCAATCATGTACATACACTTATACATACATACACATAAACACACACATATTTATACACATACCTATAATATTTTTATATTTCAAACAAACCCAAATAAATTAAATAGGATAAAGAAACAATGTAGAATTAAAACAGATTTCCTAAACTCCCTTCCTTCAACTAATAATTCAGCCAATAAAATCCACTTTTTAATTCAGCCAATAAAATCCACTTTTTAAGCATTACTATGAGGATTGTGACTTCTCCTGTGTGACAGATATGCTACCCTTCTTTAGTAGAGTGTCTAGCATATAAAATTATTATTCAGACTTATTTGCTTACAGTCTTTATTTACAACCCCTGTAAAAGCAAAAGAAAGCCTAATTCCACTGTAAACTCTTACCATTGAAGTGTGGGGAATCTTAGATCTCATCCTGCATTACACAGAACAGTTGCAGATCTTAAATGAAGATGTCAATTATTCATGAGTCTGAGGTCCTGAATGCCAACTATAAATTATTAATAAACACATGTAAATATTTAAAAACCCTGGTGAGAAACACATTCTGTGAAAGCATCTCTGCAGCGAGTGAATAAATACCAGTTTTTAAAGCAAAGGGTAGTGGTCACATAACAGCCTTTATTAAAAATTTTGCTCAATCAGGTGAATCGTTGGTTCAGGAGCTCTTTATCCCTATCATAGGGCCTGCAATTTCAGTGCCACAGCCATTAGTCCAGTGTGATAACCTTTGCAAAAACCAAATCTATATATGGTTCTTTCCATTCTTGATCTTCTCTGTAATTTTTATTAATTTTTATCTTGAGTAAAATTTCTATCTGAAATTAAAATAATTGTGAATTAGTGAGGTGTTCCCAGTCTATTATTTTATTATAGAAGTAATTTTTTTCTATATCTGTAACTTTACTGTTTCTTTTCTTCTGACTATACTGCATTCTAGCGTTCTCTGACCATTCAATCCTACACCATCTTTAAGTTTCAACTTCTTGGCTTTGCCCTTTGTGAACAATTCCCTGTACATCCCCGTGGGAATGAACCAGTCTTCCCAATTAGTTTATTTCATTTTCCCCAAATGGGGTGTAAACTCAATGAGGATACATCCCTTCACCTCCCCACAATGGTGAACTATAGCACACACTGCACACAGAAATGGCTCAATAAATATTTGCTGACTTTTGTTAAATGAATGCTCGGGTAAATGAACTAACACCTTCTGCACATTCCTCTTTTTATCTAGGAAGCCAGATAAAATGATTAAGAGTTTCAGCCTTGAAGCCAGAATAGATGTGGATGACATTTGGCTCTCCTTAATGGCTGTTGTGAGATTTAAATGAAAATAAGCAAAACCCCAATCAGATTCAGTAAATTGCAACCTAAAGATTCTCCTGGCTAGCCCTGGAGTTTTCATGATACTTTTCTCATTGTGTCTCATCGTTAAAAGATGTATTTTTTATGTGAGAAAAACATATACTGGAATTAATAGCATTTATTACTGTTTCATCAAAAACAATACAAATTAAATTTTAAAAAACATCAATGGGTAAGCAGAGTGTGTAGGCCAGCATTTGAGAATGCACACCCGGGTTTGAATCCAAGCCTACTGGTTACCAGCCAGGCCACCTCAGATGACTAAATTGTTGGTGCCTCCTCTTCTGCATTGTAAATAATGAGAGCTCATATTAGTTTCTGGGTTATGGGAATGCTTGGAGGATGAAAGTCAAATTACCAATTTAAAGATTAAGATTGGGTTGCAGTAGAAAGCCTCCTCTTTGCAACCTGTATACAAATGCTTTGATACTGCCTTCCACAGGGTCCTTTATCTTGAACCTGATGAAAATCTCTACTGTCTCTCATAATACATTTGGTCTAGGTTAGTGTAAAATAATACTTTCTAATATTTAATTCAGAACCTAACATTTGCCACAAAATTTCAAGTAAAATTAAAGATCCATAAAGCTACATAAACAAATTGCCCACCTTTTCTGCAATAGAACACGAGCCACCTTCAACTTGTACTTGACTTGCATCAAAGGCCATATAAGAAGCAATTCTATGGGATCACCCTTTGCAGTTTACATGAAACTGTTAGTTATGAGATCATTTGCATGGTTTAGGAATCAGCCAAGTATCCCCTATCAAATTTTCTCAGAAGGTTATGTTAGAAAACTTTTTAAAAATAGATGCGTATGTGTTCTAAAACCCATAGTGCAGACTCTGAGAAAATTGGAGGCCATTTTTTATTCTTTTTAAAAAAATATTTTTTATTGATTTTTTACAGAGAGGAAGGTAGAGGGATAGAGAGTTAGAAACATCAATGAGAGAGAAACTTCAATTCAGCTGCCTCCTGCACACTCTCCACTGGGGATGTGCCCACAACTAAGGTACATGCCCTTGACTGGAATTGAACCTGGGACCCTTCAGTCCTCAGGCCAATGCTCTATCCACTGAGCCAAATCAGTTAAGGCCATTTTGTATTCTTTTCATGCTCTATCTCTCAATATGTATTTGTTGCCCTGGCCACTGTTCTCAGTAGTTAGAACATTGGCTAGTGAACTGAAGGGTTATGGGTTTGATTTCAGGTCAAGGGCATGTACCTGGGTTGCAGATTCAATCCCTGGCCCCAGTCGGGGGTGCATGTGGGAGAGAGCCAATTGATGTATCTCTCTTTCATGGATGTTTCTCTCTCTCTCTCTCTCTCTCTCTCTCTCTCTCTCTCTCTCTCTCTCTCCCTCTCTCTCTTTCTCTCTCCTCCTGTATCCCTTCCTCCCACTCTTCCGGTCTCTAAAAATATCAATGGAACAAATATCCTCAGATGAGGATTAACCAAAAATAAAATAAAATAGGTATTTTTTGACTTCTTGATTTTGGTATTATTTTTCTCTTTGTTCCACTTGTACTGCCTTCCTTATGTATTGATTAATTTTTATCTAATTCTCAAATCAAGTACTATTAGATCACTTTTTAATATTTAACGTTTTCAAACAGTCTAAGTATTTGGACAATACACCTTCACGTAATCTTATTTTAGACTATAATTCAGAGAGAAAGTAATTATGGGGACTAACAAAAAGAAAATATTTAGGGCCCCATGACATGGAAGGGTAGATCCTTGTGGCTGCTTCCATATGCTAATGACAATAAAAGGCTGGAATTATAATTAATATCCCTGCTCTTATTTAATATAGAGATTCTTAATTTAAGGATATTGATTCTGGGCTACCACCTGAGACTAAAGAGCAAATAACTTCTGATATATTAAGCTCCTGCCTCTCAACGTGGCTAAGTAGCAGGTGGCAGCTTTGAATCAATAGTCTGTGTTCACATTGGAAACTGTAATAAAGGACTTGGCTAGGATGTCTTATGGGAGAAAAAATTAACTTTTTTTATCCCTATTCCCTGTTATGACCTCTGCTGCCATCGATGACTATGGTCCCTAGAAATATAATACCATTTACAATCTGATTAATACAAATTTTTAAAAAATCAATAGAATACACTGTCAGTTTATTGGGGTGGTGTGAGGCATGGTTCCTATGAAGATAGATCAAGTTAAGAATGCTTTTTCAGAGAAAAAGAAAAATCATAAAATCTTTGTCAAGGGTTTGTCTGAAAATGCAGATGGTAAAACACATTTTTCTAAAATGATATTAATTTGGAAAATTATCAAAGCTATGGATAACAGATGAGCAAGACCCAACTCCCTTGAGCCAAGTCAGGCATCTCACATTCAGAAACTCACAGAATTTCTGAAAAGATAAAGTGAAGGAATAGTTAGCTAAACCTTCAGTCTTAAATGATTTATTCCTGGTGATCCTTCAAGGATGAGTTTTAATTCTTTTTTAGCAGACCTTAAAACTTTCAATATTATCTAAGTTTACATCTGCTCATGTCTTTTATCGGCTTTTGATGAATACACTGATTGCATGTCAGATACAAAGAACAAAACAGATTCATAATAATATCTTGTACTTGTTTTTTGTTTGCCAAATGCTGTGTTATTCCTTATGAATATCTTGCTATAAATTCAGACAAATACAATGAAAACAACTACTTCTTCTTTGATGGCCTACCTATGACAAGTCCCCTAAACATCTAGATTGTATTCATTCTACAATGTCAGTGAGCACAGGGGTGAACAGGACAGCTGAGATCCCTTATTGTAGGCTAGAGGAAATATATAAGTTTAAAACAAACTGTGGTGAGTAATAAAAAGGAAACAAGAACCCGAGTTAAAGAAGAAATATACTTTATAAAGAAATGGGCTGGGAAGACTTTTGAAGGAAATTTCATTTAAGCTGGGACTTGAGAAATAGTAAGAAAATAACAAATCAAAGAACGAGGTATGTGGGGTTCTTCAGGGAGAGGCACAAGCATGTCCTGAATCAAGAGGGAGCTCAGTAAGAACTTGAAACTAAGAAAATGATAATGTGATGTGAGACAATTGAGTAAGGAAGAGTAGAATAAAATGGAGAAGGTAGGCCAGGATCAACTCATCCAAATTCCTACAGGGGGTTTTGATTTTATTCTAAGCATAATGTGAAACCTTTGAAAAGTTTTAAGCAAACATTTAAAATGATCTGATTCCAAGAAGATTGTCTAATGTGAGGGGAATATATTGAAGAAACCAAGAGAAAACAGCATGTTCAGGGCTGCTTTTAATAGGCCAAGAGGATGATGGGTGAGGTGAAAGCAGGGGATTCAGGGAAGTAGGATGATTTGAGATGTAATTTGAGAGGAAAACTGAATGACTTTGGTGACCATTGAATACAGAGAATTTATGGGGGAAATCAGATATAAACAATACTTTAGCAGTTACATGATTTCCAGAAATGTGGAAGTTTGGAGAGGAAATGTTTCAGGGAGGAATCAGGAGCCCAGTATTTGACAGATTAAAATGAGATGACTGGGGGAAATTCTAATGAAGATGTCAAGAAGGCATCTGAAGAAATAAAAGTCTAGGGTAGAAAATTAAAATTGAAAATCATTTATCTACATATAATATTTAAAACCACAGGGATAGGCAATTAAATGTAAAGATAGGGAATGGGCAGACCAAACCCTAAAAGAATACCAAAGGGGCAATGTCAAGAATGAATGTGAAGCAGGGATGCTAAGACAGGGTGACCACTTGGGTAGGAGAAACCCTGGGAGTGTTGTTACTGAGTTCAAGAGAGGTAGTTTCAATAATGGTGAGTCATCAACCATTTCAAATAATGCTGAGAGGTCACATACGATGAGAACAAAGGAATCTATGGGTTTGAACAGTTCTTAATGACCTTGAAAACTTCAATTCGGGTGGGGTGGGACAAGTGGAAGCTAGATTGGGTGCAGAATGAAAGAGACTTAAGTAAATGAGGATTGAGACAAGACACCTCTTTTTAAAAGTTTAAGCATATAAGGAATTAGAGATATAGGACAGTAGTTGAAAATGGAGACAAGGTCAAGGGAAATGATGGAAGAGAAAAAAGCATCTACACTAATAAAAGAGAAATATGCAAATTGACCATACCCCTGTGACGCCCATCAGCCAATTAGAAGTGACTATGCAAATTAACCCAACAAAGCTTGTGGGTTAATTTGCATACACAGGCGTGGAGCAGCTGGGCAGGGTGGGATGCTTGCTTTGAGGGGGTGGGAGGGGAGCAGAGGGAGCTACAGGAGTGGTGCTCCAGAGGGGAGCAAAAGCTTGCAAAGGCTCCCAGGCAGCCGGGAGTGAAACCAGGGGAAGGAGGGCCTATTCTTGCATGAATCTTTGTGCAATGGGCCTCTAGTATTATATAATAGGGATAATTAAGGGAGAATTGATGATACAGGAAAAAGTGACATTAATTGAAGGAGCAATGGCTCTGAGAAAGTGAGATAAAGTGGGCCTATTAACACTAATGAAGAGTCTAGTCTTTGAAAGAGAAGACTAAGAAGGTGGAGCAAATGCAGGTAAAACAACAAGGTGATAGAAAAAGAAGTAAGTTTGAAAATAGTCCTTGGGCTCCCAAAACCATTCATTTGCTTTCCACTGTGCCCAACCATGGCCTAAAGGATCTAAGTGACCTGGGTTCCCACTGCTTGCCTGGCTCTTTTTATCCTTTTTCATCCCTCCCTCAGCTCCAGCCACATTGGCTTCACACACACTCTCCGTGCTTGTCACAACCTCAGGGACTTTGCAGGTTCTGTTCTCTGTTTGGAAAGCTCTACTTATAGATATCTGCATGATTTCTCCTTTTCTGTATCTCTGTTCACCTGTTCTTCTGCATGAAAGCTGCCCCAAAGCAACCATCTGAAAGAGCTTCCAATATGGTCCACTTCCTTCCTTGCTTTGTTCTTCATTTAACATGTGGTCACTACCTGAAATTATGGTATTTTCTTCCTTATAACCTGCCTTTCTCACTAGACCCTAAGCTCCATGGGGTAGATGAGAACAGATGTGCTGTCTCTTGTGTTTATTGTTGTCCTCCATATCTAGAATAATTCCTGGCACAGAAGAGACATTCATTACTATTTGCCAAATGAATGCATGGATAAGTAAGTGATTAGTCCCCACATTAAAATTTTGCTATAGTAGAAATGAGAATTCATTAAACCTAACCTAGAAACTATCCCAGGCCATACTGTAAACTTGGAGCCATGAGTTGATTTTACATTTAAATGTTTGAATAGATATGAACTTGCCATTTAAGAACTTTTGGCCTTGCAAATGGTGACCTTGTGAACAAACTGGATATAGCCGCAAAGTGTAGGGTTGCCAGATTAAAAAACAAAATGTCCACTTAAGTTTGAATTTCAGACAAACATATATTTAATGTAAGTATGTTGTGCACAATAATTAAGGCCCATTTATGTTTTAAAAAATCATTGTTTACTTGAAAATCAGATTTACCTGAGAATCCTTTATTTTTATTCACTAAGTACAGGAACCTAGTGAAATAGCCCTGCATCAAAGCAAAACACTTCATTCCTCACAGTGAACCATGACCTTGGCCATCTGCAACCCTGGCATTGTTGTGTTGGAGTGCTTCTTCTGTCATTTACATGGAATACCTGTTCTTTATTATTTTTTTCTTTTTTCTTTTTTTTTTCCTTGAATACCTGTTCTTTAGTTACTTGCAATAAACCTCAGTTGTGAAGGGTAGCCAGGCAAACTATATCAAAACCCCATTGAAACAACTAATATCATGAAAAATAATTTAAAGGAATGTTAATTATTTATTTTTCCAAGATTATTTTGATTTTCTGTGACACTCTATCAAACACATCCCTAGAACATGTTACACTAGAATTCCTTTTATTTTGGCTCCCAGTGTATTATTATCTTTAAAGGATAACGTACACTTTCATACAATACTGTCATTGGCACCTTCTGCCTTCCCCTCTAGAACTGCTCCCATTGCTAAACTTGGTTCCCTGTTTCAGGAGGTGGGGTACACCTGGGACCCCCTTTCCCCTGACTTACTGCTGTGCACAGCCCAGGAGGAGCCCCAGCAGCAGATTTGAGGGTGGGAGGAGGTTTTCATTCCCTGAGCATTCTTCCTATGGGGGTGGCTCATGCTGACTTCATCCTTCAACTGAAGGACACAGCACTCTCAAGATGGATCTTTCTATGTGACTGTTTCTGGCTTCCAGTAACCATGGCCTCTCCTCACCACTTCCTGCTTACAGGGACATTCCTGGAACTGCACCATTTTGTGGCTTCCTCCTACATCCCTTGTAAATAATATAATTAAAGGGGAGAAATGGTCAATAAATACATGGGCTGGGATGAGCCATCTGTTTCCTGCTAGGTCCCTGACTAATACACTCTCCAAGTACCAGAAAAATGGGGGATATCTTTTTATGTTATCGGGAAATTGACACTGAGGACAACATTCATGACATTCTCTTATGTCCCTCTCAGAAAATATTTCTCCCTCATAATGAAACAGAGAAACACCACTCCTATTTTTCTATTTAGTTCCTTTCTCTTCTCTCTTAGCCCTTACACTGTAGTATATTCACCTGTCTCTGTGGGTGGTAGAGGAGGAAACAGAAGAAGAAAAACACAGCAGGGAATAGGTGGGCTTGCTCCTCAATCTCAGCTGTGGTAGTGGGTGAAGAACTATCTTAGGTTTCTTTTTGAATAAGCAGGTATTAAATAGTTAGCTATAAACAGATGGCAATATCTATGCAGTTTTAGGCATATTGTCCTTACTCCTTGACTATTAGGAAGCTAAGAAATATTAAGATATAATTTCTCTTCTATCTTTTCCTTTTACTTCCTGTAGTGTGTGTGTGTGTGTGTGTGTGTGTGTGTGTGTGTGCGCGTGAGTGTGTGTATATGTATGTGTTTATAGTGTAGGTTTTACTATAGTTTGATATTCAGTGTCATCTACCTTGATGTCACCTTTGGAATGAGGACAGGGTCTCCATTAGTGCAGACACAAAGTTGCTACATCGTTTCTTTGCCCCTATTAGGACCACAGAGATCTTGGGATGACACCATTTATTTACTTGCTGGTTTTTCCTTCCCTCCTTCTTCCCCTCCACAGGTGATGTAAATTTGTTGTATTACTAACAACAACAAACAGGCATGTTTATTTAATGCAAATAGTCCCCATAATAGTTCTTTAGTGGTTGAGAGGGCTGCAGAGGGTAAGTTGGTGAGGTGAGATAAAGAGAACAGTTTTTCCCAGGACCAAACTTGGCTGAAGAAGACCCTGTGTCTTTCTTCTCTCCCTAAGTTGACCAGGATAACATTCCACCCCCTGGAAGGAAACATTCCATCCCTTGTTTCCTCGTGTTAGTCAGGGGAACTCACGCAAGCCTTTCACTCTGGCTGGGTCTCAGAAGTGATGACCTCATCACTCAGGATCCCTCATTCTGCCCCCACTCTCTAAAATGTCAATCAGGCTGTTGTGGTCACAGTTCTGTGTGTGTGATTGCCCATTTCCACAATGTCATCACTGCAGTCCTGGACTCAGTGTTCATCTCTCAGAGCCATGGATCTGCGCTTTCATTCCTACCTGCATGATTCCTGGGTTTGTATGAATCTTCTCTGGTTTATTTCTGCTTTGACTTGATCAACCATTTATAAAACTTACTAGAAGCCTGGTGCATGAAATTCATGCATTGGGGGGGTCCCCTCAGCCCAGCCTGCACCCTCTCCAATCCGGGACATCCCTCTCACAATCCGAGACCGCTGGCTCCTAACCGCTCACCTGCATGCCTGCCTGATCGCCCCTAATCACTCTGCCTGCCTGCCTGATTGCCCCTAACCACTCTCCCCTGCAGGCCTGGTCATACCTAACCACTCTCCCCTGCCAACCTGATCGCCCCTAACCGCTCTGCCTGCCTGTCAGATTGCCCCTAACCACATCTGCCCTGGCCCCGCCACCATGGCTTTATCCTGAAGGTTGTCCAGAAGACATCCAGTCTATCTGGTCTAATTAGCATATTACCCTTTTATTAGTATAGATATTCCATGGGCTCTGTTCCCATTTACAGACACCTTGAAAAGTGGCATGCACCATTACATTTTTAATACATTTTTTAGGAAGGTGAGAATGAGTTTTCTTTAGAAATAAGATTATTACTTTGACATTTTAAAAAGTAAAATAGTTACACCCTGCCTGGTTGCTCAGTGGTTAGAGATTTGGTCCAAAAGGTCTGGTGCAGCAGGCAACCAATCAACGTGTCTCTCTCACATTGATGTTTCTCTCTCCTTCCACTTTCTCTAAAAAAATCAATGGAAAAAATATGCTCTGGTGAGGATTAATGAACACACAAACAAAAAAGTTAAATAGTTAAATAGTTTTAACCTTTTGCACTCAGATATTGAGTGTGACTCGACACGGTTAGCATTAGAATAAAGGAATCGAGAAAAAAGCGAGTGCAAAGGGTTAAAATGTGTTAAATACTAAGTAATAATCCTATATAATAAAGAGGTAATATGCAAATTGACCATCACTCCAACACAAGATGGCTGCCCCGTGTGGTCAAAGATGGATGCCCCCATGTGGACACAAGATGGCTGCCACAAGTGGCCAGCAGGGGAGGGCAGTTGTGGGTGATCAGGCCAGCAGGGAGGGCAGTTGGGGGGGACCCAGGCCAGCAAGGTAGTTAGAGGTGACCAAGGGAGGGTAGTTAGGGGCAGTTGAGGGCAACCAGGCCTGCAGGGGAGGGCAGTTAGGGGCAATTGGGCTGACAGGGGAGGGTAGTTGGGGGGGACCGAGGCCAGCAGGGGAGGGCAATTAGGGGGGGCCAGGTGGGCAGGGGAGGGCAGTTAGGGGTGACCAGGCTGGTAAGGGAGTGCAGTTGGGGGTGACCGGGCCAGCAGGGGAAGGCAGTTGGGGGCAATCGGGCTGGTAGGGGAGTAGTGAGGTGTTGATCAGGCTGGTAGCAGATTGGTTAGGGGCAATCAGGCAGACAGGCAGGAAAGCTGTTGGGAGCCAGCAGTCCTGGATTGTGAGAGGGATGTCTGACTGTCCGTTTAGGGATCGGGCCTAAACAGGCAGTCGAACATCCCTTGAGGGGTCCCAGATTGGAGTAGGCTGGGCTGAGGGACACACCCCACCCCCGTGCATGAATTTTGTGCTCTGGGTCTCTAATATAAATATATTTTTTAAGCATTTGGAATCCTATATAATAAAGAGCTAATATGCAAATGGTCATCACGCCCTCACGCTGTCACCCTGTAACTGCTCAGACACTCAACACTAGGGAGAGAGGAATGGGGTCCAGACAGTCTTCAGCCCGGGAGAGAGACAAGCCTCCCGCCCCACAGTCCTGGGTGCCAGCGGCTATGCCTGCGCTTGCAGCCCAGGAGAGGGACAACTGCATGCCCCGCAGTCCCGGGAGCCAGTGGCTGGGGCTGCAGCCTGGGAGAGGGACAAGTCACCCACCCTGCAGTCCCAGGTGCCAGCGGTTGCACTGTGTCCTGGGAGAGGGAAAAGCTGCCTTCCCTGTGGTCCCAGGTGCCTGTGTTTATGGCCCGGGGGGAAGCTGTCTGCCCATGGTTCCCTGCGGCTGTGGCTGGCCCGGGAGAAGCCAGCTCAGGTCCTGGGTGCCTGCAGCCAGCCAGAGGGAGGGAAGCATGAGCCCTGGGTGCCTGCGACTGGCTGGAGGAAGGAATCCTTGGTCCCAGGTGCGGGGCGAGGCAGAGGCAGTTAGGGGTGATCAGACCAGCAGGGGAGCAGTTAGGGGCAATCAGGCCAGTAGGGGAGCAGTTAGGGGCGATCAGGCAGGCAGGCAGAGGGGTTAGGGGCAATCATGCAGGCAGGCAGGTGAGTAGTTAGGAGCCAGCAGTCCTGGATTACTAGAGGCAGTCACACATCCCCAAAGGGGTCCCAGATTGGAAAGAGTGCAGGCCAGGCTGAGGGACCACCACTCCCTCTCCCCCCATGCACAGATTTTGTGCACCAGGCCTCTAGTTATATGTAATTATACATTTTGACATCATTTATAATTATATCAAACAGCTTGCTTTTTTCCCCCTGAGACCTCCATTAATTGTGTTTGTGTTTGCCTAAGTAGACGAAATAAATTGGCTAAAATATAGAGCTAATTCCTTTCTCCTTGCCTTTGACTTTTCTTCTGTATCTCTGGGTGCTGCATTTCTTCTGGGAGCTGTCCCTTTGCAGCAGATCCTTGAGAGGTTGGCTTGTGAAGGGCAGGCAGACACTTGGACACTGACATACTGCTTCCAGCAAATTAAACAAAAAACATTTAATAGTTTACATGTTCACCTCTGAACATGAAGTCCTGCCAAAGCTGAAGTTCTAAAAAAGTTTACTCTAACTCCAGATTTTTTTAAAGTTATGAGTTCTTTCAGAAATACCTAATATTTTGGACAAATTCCTGAATTGCTAGCTAATCTCACTCCTTGTATATAAAATTTCTTTATGTGTACATTAAATTACTTCTCTTAAAAAGTATATTTCCACTTTATTTAGAAAGTAATTGCAGAAAGGATTCTGGCTTTACACAGGGTTATTCAAAGCATATTAAAAGTTTCTAACAATTTTATTTTGGTTAACATTTGCTTTGACTTTATAATTCATGCATTGTAAAACACAGCAGGCATGAGTTTCACTATTTTTTAATGTTGATTTTATTTGAGTATTTTAAGGAAAATGGGTTTATATCTGGTGATTTTTGGAAGCATATTTAAAAACTCATATGGTGATTATGTATTTGTTCATTCTCTTCATTTTCTTACATCAGATGGTACCTTATGTATATATTGAAGTAAATTCACTAGTTGCATGCAGTTCTGAGGTTTGTTATTGGATAAGATGGTTGGCAAGGATGTCACTCCAAATGCAGACATTGACCAAACTCTTCCTCTGTGCAAACACTGTTCTAAGGGGTTACCTGTATTAACTAATTAATCCTTACACAGCATCCTGGGGAAGGTAATTTTATCATCTCTGCTTTTTATCTGAAAAAAAAATGAAACTGGCTTATTCTTGGTAGCATAGGAAGTGAAGACCCTTGACCATCATTTGTTCTTGACCTTTAATCATGGATGCTCGTCATCAATGACTGCATCCATACAGTTTTTATATGAAATATCAATCTTAAGCTCCATCATACATTTCTCTGAAGCTACAGCCAGCTCAAGTGAGAAACACTCATTCATGTAAATGAATTCTGTGGTGCTACCCAACACACATACACACACATTACTTGACTCTAGTACCATTTTGTATGTATTCTCATATATGTATATATAAGTGTGTGTGTGTGTGTGTGTGTGTGTGTAAAAATACTGAATGGGTCCTCAAAGAAGGGTGGGCAGAAAGTGGACACACCCCAATCAGCATCCTTCACTCCAGACTCTACCAGCATCAGGCCCCTGGGCGAGGGCAAGGGAGAGGGGCAGGGGGGGGGGGCCTGATAGAGAGCTTGTGGACAATCTGGGGGACTCTCTGCCAGGGCACATTACTTATCCTAGAGAAAAATCTATATCCCCAAAACTGATAGCTATTGTGACAGGGTAAGGCAGTCTGAAAAAATAAAAAATAAAAACATATTTCCATGCCCATATCAGATCTTAATGTGACCCATAATTAAAGAACATTTGCATGCTTATTTGCTTACTTATTCACACATTTGATTGGCAAGTTGTCTGCCAAGCCCTTTGAACTGGGAAGGCAAAGATGCATTAGTCCAACCTACATGTTTGGGGTGTGTGTGGAATGGAGCCTTACACATGCCCGGCCGTCAGGAGGTCACGGTTCAATTCCTGATCAGGGCACATGCTCGGGTTGCAGGCTTGATACAGAAGGTGGCATGCAGAAGGCAGCTGATCAAGGATTCTCCCTCATCGCTGAGGGAGAGATTTCTATCTCTCTCTCCCTCTCCCTTCCTCTCTCTGAAATCAATGAAACTATTTAAAATTTAAAAAAGCAGTTGTGATAAAACATGAGCTTTACGGAGGTGATCAGAAAGAGGGAGGGAGAATCTAACTTGGAGAAGGGATGGATCTCCAAAGGCAAGAACTTCTCAGTGGACTCCTAGAGAATGAAAAGAAATTCACAGGACAACAGGGAGACATCACTCCAGGAGAAAAATGCCACCAGAGCCACACACCAGGAGGGTGTGTCATTGAAATCTATGTTCTCTTGTACTAAGTCCCTTTCATTTTTCATACTGAATTTTCCTCCAAGGAAGATGTTCTGAAAAGTAATTGTAATGCCCGTTAGAAAATGGCAAAGTTAGGGGGTGGGCTATGGGTAGTGAAGGCTGCTGTTTATGCTGTAATTTCCCGAGCTCTGGTATAAAGACTGGAAATTGCACCACATAAAATGCTCTTGTGAGTAGTGGATCTTTTAAAGTTTGGATAAGTGCTATAAAAAAAGGACCTTTGAGTAAGTTTTATACCCACTTTAAAAGAAATTTAATTGTATTTTTTTAATAATCACTTTGGGTTCTAGGCACCATAAAATTAAATATCACTGAAATAATTTTAGTTCTTTGACATATTTATTGACCAAGAAGAGGTTAACCAGGTCAAGCTCTGTTTGATGTTGCCAGAAACGTGTTCTATAATCGTGTGCTTGCATATATATGGCTCATAGATGAGAAACACATTTTTCAAGTGAGGTTTACTAAAATATACGGCTGTTATTTTTGCATTGAATGTTGACTGTTCGTTCTGAATTCCATTTTCATTACTGAAATGTTTAAATGCTGTGTGCACAGCTGTAAAGTGGTCCAAACTCTTCTCCCCCATGGATAGTACCCATTTTATATCCCCACTAATAGCTTGAAGATACCAATGGAGTGACATCTGTTTCCAGGCTTATACACATTTAACAAAGAGAGAAACAAAACATCTTTTTTTATGTTTGTTTTCTTTGCAAAAGAAATGATACAAGTATGGCAGTCCTTTTGAAATTGATCTGCATATTGATCATTCAACCCGGGTCATTTCTGCCTTTTCCTGATCTTCCCAACATCAAAGATGAACCAGATGATGTAATGTTGAGTGTAAACTCTGCAGCAGACCTTTGCTTATTTATCATACTAATTAAGTACTCACTGTAATTTGATTGGAACTGAGCTGTAACCTACTTTTTGTTATGAATGTTTCCAAAAATAAAAGGAAATTTAAATTGAATGACAATGATAAAGTTTCTGTGATTAACCACATCCCATATTGAGCAAAAGTAATTGGTTTTCAATTTCAACTATCTCATCTATTTATTTGTGTATAGTCAGCAAAATCAGTACTTGGCAATTTTTTTTGTTAATTCTCAATTGACTTACTCTGAACATTTAAAAGAAACCCATTGTCACTCTGAAACTTTATTTTATTAAGTAGACTTTTTGTTGTAAAATACACATAATATAAAGTTATCATTTTTAAAAAGTATACAATTTGGAGGCATTTGAATACATTCATGATGTTGTGTCATCATCACCACTATCTAGTTCCAGAATTTTTCATCACCAAAAATAGAAATCCCATACCCACTAATCAGTCATTCTCATAACCCCCTCCTTAGCCCCTGGTAACCATAAATTTGCTTTCTGTGTCTATACATTTGCCTAATCTGGATATTTCATATAAATGGAATTATACAATATGTGGCTTTTTGCGTCTGGCTTCTTTCTCTTAGCATAACAATTCCACTCCTACGTATACACCCAAAGAAATTGAAAACAGTTGTTAAAATCTTGTGCACCAATGTTTACAGCAGCACAAAGGTTGGAAACAACTCTGGTGCCAGTGGGTAAATGGATAAACAAGATGTGATACATTAAAAAAACACACACCAAGGAATATTATTTAACCATGGTCATGAAGTACAGATAAATGCTACAGCATGTATGAACCATAAAAACATGACCTTAAATAGATTTTTATAGGTCAGACTTTCACACATGTAGGCTTCTCTCCTTTTTGAATCAGGGTCACTAATTGTGGCTGTCACTGGAAAAGTGTCGCCTGGGTTTGAAGGCTGACTGAGCCTGTCACGTTGCCATTTTCTATCACCAGGCATCCAGAGATTCCACAGACACTTATAAGAAGCCCCCTAATCTATCTGAAACAACACACAAACCACCTAAAAACTGGGTATTAGTTGAAAGAAAAATAAGTTAAGATGCTGTCCTCTACCTGTCTGTGGAACTTAACACAGATACTTAAAGGGTTCAGCTTTATCTACAGAATGAGGAACTAGACCAGGTGTTTGCAAATTCCTTACAGCTTTGACATTCTGAGAAAAAAAGGGAAAAAAAGAAAGGAAAAAATAACCAGCTTGGATCTCTATAAAGATCTAAGTAAGTGGAGGTGAGAAAAGTGAGTATCCAGGCTTCTCCAAAGACTGGTCTTGCTAGACTGAAATCAAATTTGTCTCAGGACCAAGTTGGCCTCTTGCAGGAAAGCAGGTTGTTGAGGGCACTGGGCATGGCCCCTCAGGTAGCATACATGGACAGAGCATGCATGGGGAGTGTCACCTGCTTTGGGGAAGCAGATGAAGGAGAGGGTGTAGGAAAGACTTAGAAAGGATTTTGGCTTATGGACCCAGGAAGACATGTCCTGACCTGCAGAAAGAAAGGGTACTGGTTGAGGGAGAAGAAGGTGATGGGCAAAAGGAACATCTGCTGGGCCTCATTCATAATTTAATTTGCTCATAGATATATTGGGAGCTACTGAGGGTTGGAGCAAGGCAAACATGAAGATGATAAGTCTCTTCTAATGGAGCTCCCTGTCTTAGCGAGACTGTAGCCACTGGCCACAGGTGTATTCCAGAGCACAGCACAGATATATACACACATGAAGACACACTCACATAATGATGCACACAAAATACAGACACATATCTCAGCCAATATTAGCACCCTCCATCTGTACTCATCACAAACATAAAACTTTAGCTACCTGATAACCACTTGTTACTATAGGTAATAACACTGATTTTAATATCAGAATCCAACAATTATACTTATCATTCAGTATAAACTTGATACTATCTAAGAAATGGAAAAAGGAGGAAAACCTCAAGTATCTTACACTCTAAAGTGGGCCAAGGAAATAAAGATATTATGATTTGGGAAAAGGAAGAAAAATAATTCATTTATTTTTTATTGTCTTACATTCCTCAAGCTGACCAGAGAGGAAGTGCTTACTGACAGGATCCCTTGAACCTGGTTGAAGAGGACAATGTCAGCATGGTCATGTCAGCCATGAATGGGAAGGTCTAGGTTCCACTCTGATCTGCTGCTTAAGTTGTTTATGAAGAGAAGTCTCAAAGAAAAGAGAGCACAGAAGTTCAGAGTTCTCCCCAGGATAATTTTGGGGCACAGAGGAAAAAAATATTTGAGTTGGTTGGCTGAGCCCATGATTCCTGTGCTACATGGCTCTGGTTTGGTGGTCAGAACCACATGCCTAAGACCATGGGTGAGTCTGCACAGGAGCTGCTATCTCCTCAAGACGCACTCCTTGAAAGGTGCTTCCAGTGGGTATTCAGTACCTTCCTGGCCAGGACATGTGGCACCCAGGGTTGGTCTGCAAATCCACATTAATTCTGTAAGTTTCAGAATTCCCAATCTGCAAGTCAGGTCCATAACTCAAGTGACAGTGGGCAAAAGTATTAGAAACATGCACACACTGAGGAAAATAAAATAGAAGGCTGAAAAGGAAGATTTGAGGCACAGAAGGCCCACTTCTTCATTGGATGACCACATCACCCTAGAACTCACCCTTCCAGTGGCTTCCCTTAAGAGAGCAGTCCAGGCACTATGGCCTCACTTCTTTGCCAATTAATGAAAGTGTGTGATTTGGGCTACACAGGGCTGATTCTACTCTAGAACTCCCTTGCCAGGTCTTAGATGCTGCTTCCATCCCACCTGAGGAACTCCTCATGTTTTACAACTAAGTAAACAGACTGTCCTGATCTCTCCCACTCTTTCTTCTACAGTTGTGTTTCTCTAATTTCTATTCTGTCCACAAGGCATAGCTCAGGGCTTATTAAGCTGAGAGAGTTCACATTGGCTACTTGTAAAATGAAGGAAATAGATTCCATAGATGCAGCCTGAGCCTTTTACAAAATAAAAATTGCAATGCCGTGTTTACAAAAGAAGCCCTTTTAAGAACATCTACAGCCGATTACATTTGCCCATCTCTGTTCCTCTTCATATTGCACAGAGTTTGTTACATCTCTCCACACACACATACACCAACATTCATCAATAATGCTGAACTTCAGATAAAGGTCAGGTGCATCATAGCTGAGAATACAATGAGGCACATTCCTCCTCTTAAATGCTATTCTGTCTTCTCAAAGGCATGACAAATGCTGTGTAAACAAGCATCATACCTGTGATGCACACATCATATGGGAGACCCTGTCAATTTAACAGATCATAAGGAAGAACTATTCTGTGGTCTCACTGAAATGCCAGAATTCTCTAGGAGGGAAATCATCTCCATGGGAAGGTGTCTTCTCCAGGAGGAGGGCCGTTTGCTATCCAGGGGCCTAAGAAAGAAAAGAGACTTGGAGGCGAGGGCTTTAATGCCAAAAAGGATACTATTTCCTTGACTTCAATCTTGTTTAAAAGTAAACCTCTTCTGAGAATAGAGAGTAAGCAAACACAAATAAATAATAACTTATGGAGGCCAACAAGATTATGGTGATTACCAGAGGGAAGGGAGTTTGAGGGCAGGTGGAAGAAGGTAAACAGGGGATAAATGGTGACAGAAGGAGAGTGGACTTTGGATGGTGAACGCACAATACAATGTGCAGATCATATATTTCAGAATTGTACACTTAAAACCTATATAATCTTATTGACCAATGTAACCACAATAAATTCAATTACTTAAAAAAAGAAAAGAGAGCAGACCAGGTAGCCTCTCTGGGCTGCAAGGTCCTCATGAAAACTAAGACACACAATGGATATAGTTCATCATTAAAACTTAGCATTGATTCAATATTCCATTGTAATTTTCTAATTACAAAAGTAAATATGTTCATTGTAAAAGAGTCTAAAAATTTCAGAAAAATTACAAGGAAAGCAAAAAATCACCTTACTTTTATATGACAAATTCATTTTAAAAAGCAAATGGCTCCCCTCAAGTTAAGCTCACAGAAATACTACACTGATATTTAGGAGAAGCCTAACCTCAAGGAGTCAGAAGGCAGCTCTTGCTCACAGAATACATCCTTCCCACGCACACACAGATACCATCTGTACTGAAACACTCACTGCTGTGTCCTGACTGCTTTTTGAGAGGATATTTCCTCAAGGACACCGTGTGGGCCTGTGTAGTTTTCTTAGTCACTGTGAGCATTTGTATATTGGCCAACAAATCTGGGAACTTCAGGTTCAATGTATGCTCTGTCACTACTGCTTCTTCCATGGTTTATTGACACCCAATTGGCCATATCTTTTCACATTTATTCTTTCGTTATTTCATTTATTCTCGAACTAATTCATGTATTTGCTCATTCAACGTCATTATATAAGTTGTGCTATGTAAACAATGGTCACAGTGGCCCTCCACCTGTCCACCAGGATGGTCCTGACTGACACCTTTGTCATTATTAATAGCATCACTTTTCACTCTCCAAAGGGTCCCAGTTTGGAAGATAAATGAGTCACCCCAAACAGGTGCCATTTAAATACTTTAAATTTAGAAATGACTTCATGAGGTCTGCATTTCAAAAAATTCCACTTTGGCAACAATATGAAAGAAGAATTGCAGAAGAATCAGACGTGCAGGAAAGAGGACAGTGGAGAAAACATTTTACCAGTCCAATGTCCCCCAAAATGTTGAGGACTTGAAAGAATGCATTAAAAGTTGAATTAAAAAGCTCAAAGAAGCAAACATGGATCCAATCCTTATTTAGAAACTATAATTGCTGGATGCTAATTCCAGCATGTCATAATAAATGAAAGAAGTCCTCAAAAGGTTGATGGGCTTCTATATTCTGCAGGGCTGAATCATATTATTGCCTGTTGGAATAGCTGAAAGCATTTCCCCAAACCTAAAGATTTTCATATATTATTGCCTGCTGCCTGACAGCTGAGGGCAGTTCCCCCAACCTGACAATGCCTACTGTATACTAAACCTTACCTTTGATATGTATATCTGCTTTGCTTTAGGGCAATTTGTTAATAAAAAGCTAGGGGTCCAGAGACTCGGGGAACTTGGTTACTATAGCTAAGTCTCCTCTGGCTCCCCCATGTATTCCAAATTTATATTACATGTCTCTTTATTAATTTACTCGCAGCCCTTCTCCAGATTCCTGAACCCTTCTAGATGCTGAGAATGACCCCAGCATATAATCATTGAGAATTTGTACATGGGAAAGCAGGAGGCATAGAAAAGATTAATGCTGGCTAAGATGGAGCATTCAAAGGAGACATGGATGTAAAACATTGGTGTATGATTTACTAGTATTGTGAAACTGGCCTGAGAAGATGTATAATGATGGAGGGGGATGGGCATATGACAGTGTCATTGTGCAGCTGTACTGGAAGTTCAGAGGGGACATCAGATGACTTTCCCAGAGCCAGTTGGAAATGCACCTATATGGGATGGGGCATCCTGGATAAGAGGTGACAGCATTCACTCCCTGTGTACTTTCTTTCCAAAGCTCATGGTGCTCTGGGCTTCAAAATGTAGAAAATGACATTGACCATAACTGAGGTATATGGATTACTGGGGCACCTGAAGACCCAGGTGAGAACGGGCCTCATCATGTGGCTGACATGACAGAACTTTCAGCACTAATGTAGATTCAAACCTGCCCAGTGCATGCTTCTGAGAAGATGCTGTTACTCAGGACTTTAAAACATAAGAAAAAGGTTAGTTGAGAACAATTAAATCTCCCCCAAGATTTTAGTGTGTGACATGTCACCAGTTAAATAGTGGCTTTTTGCCCACTTAACTGCTTGCAAACAAGCTTGCTTTGTTTACTTCAAGAAAGAAGAAGTTTGCATTCATACCAACAAAAAGGTCTTTTAATTAGTTCTAGCAAAGTAGGTGGGCTTTTAAAGGATTCTCCTCTATCCATTGATCTCTCTAATTTTATTGATTTAAAATAAACAGGTAAAGATATTAATACATAGATGGATTGATGGATAGTTAGATAGGTGACAGGAGAGAGAGAGGATGGTTGGTGCACAGGACAAATGTTCTTGTAAATACATCATTAACAGAACTCTAGCTAACAAATCAATGATATTTGAATTCCTAGAGTATCTGTGTCTATGGATTGCTTTCAGTAGTTGACTAGGATTGCTTATGGGAAACAGATTTAAAAACTTGGAATTTATGGGGCCTGTTTCCCTGGGAAATGTCATGGAAGTTATATAACTGTCTGAATATAAAATAGATATGTTTCATAACAAATGCATGCCTCTGGTCAGGAAATATAGTTCCATATCTGATTTAGGAACTTCCTATATTAATCTGGGAACAGTGAGACCAGGGGTCCCAAACCTCTGCCTGTTCTGCCTGTGTCTTGTGATGTCTTTTACCTCTAATATTCTTAACAAGATAATACTGCTAATTCATGGGAGTTTAATTAAAAAAAACAACAATCCTTTGTTTCATCTTAAGTCATAAAAAAATAACAATTGCCACCAATACGTAGCTTATATTAAACTCTAATAAATAAACATTATAAATTAGGTTAAGTTCCAAGATGAAAACATGGCCCATTATCATCTTCATATAAAAAGGCATTTCTGCCCTATCCAGTTTGCTCAGTGGATAGAGCATCTACCTGCAGACTGAAGGGTCCTGGGTTCAATTCTGGTCAAGGGCACATGCCAGGGTTGCAGGCTCAATCCCCAATAGTGGGCGTGCAGGAGGCAGCGGATCAATGATTCTCTCTCATCATTTTTGTTTCAATCTCTTTCTCCCTCTCCCTTCCTCTCTGAAATCAATAAAAATATTTAAAATAAAATAAATAAAGGGTTAATGTATAAAAAATAAATAAAAAGGCATTTCCAATATTATGGTCTGAACATTTTCTGATAAGAGATGTGGTAAGTTAAATGTTTCTATTGAGTGTCTCATGACATTTTCTTTGTAAAATGTACATTTAACCAGATCTATTTATATGGTGTCTAAAAGACTGAGAAAATGTTGATTTCTTCATGCAACACACTGAGATACATTTAATTACATTTGATTAATTGTGATAAGGCTAGTTTAGGTTTTTAATTGAAACATTATCTTCTTAATAAAAGAAAGTTTTTTTTCTAATTCAGAATGATTAAAACTTAAATTAAGCTAATAAAAGTGTTACCGGGGGATTCTGATGTGAGCAACGTGGTAATAAAGACATGATTAGCCAGTGTCTCCTGTGTGTAGGAGGTAGAAACAAAGAAGAGGTAGAAAATGTCACTCTCCACTCCTTCTCTGGCCTCATCTCCCAAAGCCTGGGCAGAACTGTTACTCTAGAGCTGACGCACCAGATGCTCATCTAAACAAGAGGCACAAAGGAGGCCAAGGGCAGCTGGGAGAATTGAGAGTTGCAGAAAAGGGAGCATCAAGGCCTTTTTCCAGATGAGAACATCAGAGTCAGTCCTGGAGACAGTCACTCTAGAGACTGTGGGATGGCCTGTCTGTACCTGTAGGTCCGTGGCTGTATGTGACTTCCAAGGCCCACTCTGGTTAAAAGAATGCATGATAAACCTAGAACAAGCCATCCCTCCAAGCCCTGTGTCCTACAGTACTCACAGGCAGGCTCTAAGGGTCACCTGTAACAGGATCTGCCAGTCACCTATGGACATTTTGAGCCCTAAGGAGGTGGTCTCAATTTTTCATCAGTGTGGGTACTGGCTCAGCAGAGTTTTCCTCAAGTCCTCCCATGGATGTGTCCTTGTTCTGTCCATATCTTGCTACACCTATAGTTCCCTGTGGGATTTACACAGTTGTCTATGTAGGGTATTCTATACCTCAGCACCAAATGATGAAGCTAAGAAGTCTAAAAGCATCCTAGGATAATTTGGATAAGGTTTCACAGAGATTCCATTATGGTCTTTCTTCTATCCAATGCTCAGATTTTAAAACTTTAGAAGAGAAACACAAGATAATATATTTATAACAAACAAAGCACAGGAAGTTGAGAAATTGCCATAGGCTGGGCATTAATCACTGCTCAACTGTTTTTTATCACCGACAAAAGTAGATTCAAGTAAATCCCACACCACTGTGTTAGCTAATAGTCCACATCTCACAATTTCATAATCTGTAATGGGTCCTCAAGAAATAAACTTGAATTAGCAAGCTTTCTCATAAGTCTCATGCTAACTTAAGATTTTTGGAAAATGAAAAAGAACCTATGTTTGTTGACAAGAATCATAAAAATGGCAAGGAAGACATTATTCAAGACTATTGCAATAAGAGAGAGATTAGGGGGCTTCTTGCTAAATCAACTTAACAGGATTCTTGCTAAAGAGTGAGCAGGTATCAGGGTGAGGATTTTCTCTAAACTAACTTAGCAGAATTCTTGCTAAAACTGAGCCATGCAGGCTGAGCAAGAATGGAGGTCAAGATCAAAACCTAGTCAGCCAGAGGGCTCAGAGCAATCTGATTACATCTAGTGAAGAGAAGAATCTTTGTCACAAGTTAGAAATGCAGCAAAAGCATAACCTGTGGGGTCTGGCTGTTTTAGACTTTGAATAGTTCTCCTCTCTTGTTTCTCACTCTAACACTCTACAGTATATAACAATTCCCAATACCATCAGCATACTGCAAGGTCAGATCAGTCCAACTGCATTGCAGTTTTCCATCTCAGTGTCTAACGACGTAGAGCAAGTGTGAGAAGACTATGTCACATCACATCACCACAAGCCAGCGCCTGGGCATAACTGGAGCTCATGCATTTCTGTTGAATGGATGAAACAAGAGGGTTTCTCGTTTTCTCATTAAGAACAGAACTTTAATCACAATTAAATCTATTCTTTTAGGTCCATTTCATCCTCTGTGATTTTATGTTGTGTTACACAGATGTCTTTCACCAAGTCATCCATTTCTGGGATGAGCGCTGTGAGTTCTCACTTAGTCCCTTGATAACACGGGAAGGTGCTTATTCCTTGTGACAATGTCAGCTTTCACTGTGAGATCTGTGTCCTTGAGTAGAGTCCCTATGGTAGGAATAGTCGGTCAGGAGCATCTCCTTCACTTATTTACAGCAATTCTTTTGATGCTTCTTCAGAAGATTCAGTCTGTTGTCACATATGGCTGAGGCCTTCAGGCAAGTGTGAGGGAAATGAGGAAACACCAGCTGACAGGTTCCACAGGGTGGGACAGGTCTCAAACATTGATGATGACAAACTCCATCAAAATGAGGAGGTCAGGGTCCTCTTTTGAAGGGCATGGGTAATGAAGTGTTAAGGATAAAATCAAAAGCAAGTTTGATAGTGAATCTGTAGAGGTCAGTGAAGACATTGACACATCTCCATAATATTCTAATTTGTCCTACCAACCCTATAGTCTGATTGCCAACATGTGACAGAGCATGTGAACATCCAGACTACACAACCACAAGGCTGAACTATCTTTGGGTTGAGGACTTTATTTAGTACTAATTTATCTAGAGAGCAGGTTTTGCTTTTTGATGTGCCTTCCTTCTCCCTAAGTGTTTATTTCTAAGCAATAGAGTTGTAAGAATGAAGTGGAAAGAATTCAAATTTTGGAGAATGGGAACTCAACCATATTATTGTCATACTAGAGGCCCGATGCACGAAATTCATGCAACGGGCTGGGCCCTTGCAGCCACGGTGGCTTGTCTCGGCCCTCACAGCCCCGGCTTCGTCCAGAAGGTCTTCCAGGAGGACATCCGGAAGGTTGTTTGGCTCTCCAGTCTAATTAGCATTTATGCTTTTATTATTATAGATTCCTCCTTTTACAGAGTACATGTTTACTGAGCCTCAAGCTACTCTCAGGAAAGCCCTTAAGATAGTTAACATAAGAAAGACATCCTAAAGTTTTATTATTTTGAAGTTGGGGCATAAATATAGAACAGAACACAATAAATAAACTTAAGTCATAAGTACTTAAAGACAAGGAATAATGCAAATTTCAGTTTAAAAACAAAACAGAACACCTCAGAAGGTAGGTAGCCATCACTAATAGGGATTTTAGCTTTTGTTAAAAAAAAAGAAAAGAAAAGAAAGAAAAAGAACTTTTGTTCAAAGATCGTTCATGAGCATAACAGAAAGCACTTTGGTGATAAGGACTTTGTTACTGAGATATAGAATACCTTTTTATATTTCCTGTTAAGTGCAGAATGTATATTAGCATACTCAAAGGTCAAATTGGCATTTCACAGAAAGAAAACTAAATTTTAGGTTTTTAATGTCATTCATTAAAATAATTTGTAGGCAAGTTTTTACAAATATTTTTTCTCATTCTATAATTAACATTGAGCAAACTTTTTCAACATTTTAACACATTTCACTGTTTTTATTTCAAATTTATTAGTAACAAGTAATATAAGCCAAAACTTACTTCCCTTTATATTTGTCACACTTGTTTTACACTTTCAAATCTGTCTTTTTTTACCTTCCTTTCTATTGGGGGACAACCAGACCTTTACATTTTAATAAAAAATCACACTGATTTCATCTTAATAAACATAAAGATAGCCACTTAATAGACAAATACAAACTTATTTAGGTCTTCTATAAATATCTCCTTAAGTCACTTTCTTATTATCTGTAACACTGTAGGTAGTTCATAGGAACAAACTTTCTTTAAGATATATTAGTTATCGATTTAAATTATTTTAACAAAATTTCACATATAATTTAAAATATGTTACAGACAGAACAATAACATGATCTACATCTTTTAAAAGTCTAAGATATTTATAACTATAAATTATTGAGATTTTAATAATAAATAATTTAATCTTGCACAAGCTAGAATATTTTGGTGATGTTATGTTTTACTAGAGGCCCAATACATGATTTCATGCACCAGTGGGGTCCCTTGGTCTGGCCTGTGGGATCAGACTGAAATCGGCTCTCCAACATCTTCCGAGGGGTCCCAGATTGCAAGAGTGCCAGGGAGGGATGCGGGAGGGTGGCCAGCTGGAGAGGGACTATGGAAGGGCTCTAGGGCATATCTGGCCCATCTTGCTCAGTCCCAATTGGCCAGACCCCAGCAGCAAGCTAACCTATTGGTCAGAGTGTCTCCCCCCTGGTGGTCAGTGTACATCATAGTGACTGGTCAACAGGTCGACTGTCTGCCCCTGGTGGTCAGTGCATGTCATAGTGAGTGGTTGAGGAGCCTTAGCATATCATTAGCATATTACTCTTTGATTGGTTGAATGGATGACTGGATGACCAGACACTTAGCATATTAGGTTTTTATTATATAGGAATAGAGGCCTAGTGCACAAAATTTGTGCACGGGGGGGGGGGGGGGTATCCCCTCAGCCAGCCTGTACCCTTAGGGGATGTCCTACTGCCAGTTTAGGCCCGATCCCTGGGATCGGGCCTAAACTGGCAGTTGGACATCCCTCTCACAATCTGGGACCGCTGGCTCATAACTTCTCACCTGCCTACCTGCCTGATTGCCCCTAACTGCCTCCCCTGCCAGCCTGATCACCCCTAACTGCTCCCCCTACTGGCCTGGTTGCCCCCAACTGTCCCCTCCTGCCAGCCTGGTTGCCCCCAACTGCCACCCCCCCGCTGGCCTGGTCTCCCCCAACTGCCCCCCCCCCCCCCGCCGGCCTGGTCACCCCACACAGCCTGCTGTTCAGTTGTTTGGTCGTCCCTCACTAACCCCCCTGCCAGCCTTGTCGCCCCACGCAGCCTGTGTTTGGTCGTCTGTCTGGTTGTTTTGGTCGTGATGGCCCCCAGCTTTTTTATATATTAGGATACTCTGTAAAATAGGTGGGAAAGATAAAAAACAATTTTAAAACTAAAATTATCAAATTAGCCTAAAATTATCAAATTAGCCTAATTTACCCATGGATTCATTTTAATTTAAATATCAACTGAATTTTTTTCTACATTTTTACACTAAATGTTAAAAACTGTTCAAATGTTGCTTAAATTGTATTGCAGTTTTCTCAACTATTTTTCCACATCATCATTTTTTTTTCTTTTTCTTTTTACTTTCTCATCTTGCAAATTATTCAGCAACACCATTCTTAACTCATGAATAAATGTAGTTTCCTTCTGATATGAGCAAATATCTAAAACTTCAAAAGTTGGCAGTTTGAGACATTAGAAGTTCAACTATATTTTCTTTTTAATTTCTAGTAATTCTTGAGATCACTGAAATTAAAAATATATCTAAAACCAAGCAGAGCAGAAGCTAAGAAATCGTATAATGCAATTTATTTTCTGAAGCTAGAAGATATCGATGTGTTTGCTCAGAAATACATTTCATAGAAAGATAGCCAAAGAACCCAGTCAAATCTTGGGTGAGCTCTGGAACTCAGGAGGCATTTATGGATATATGTGTCACATATGCTATTTTTCACCAGTTGTTAGCTAAACTGTGGTTTAAGTTAGCAATGCAAATTTAACGTTTATTTTTCACCCCATTGTCAGCCTGTAGTCGGGTACTGGCATGGACTTCCTGTGATCCTAGGGAGAGGTGAGAGGTGAGAGCTGGTCACTCCTCAGAGCCCTTTGGATTCTCAGGAAGTCAGGGAGTTCCAGGGATATAGGTTGCTGCCTTCCCATTCTACCCACATTCACAGCTACTCACATGATTGTTAACACATCAAGAAGAACTCTCTTTAGTGTCTCCTCTTCTCTCTCCAAGCCACAAAACAAGTTGTAAAATGTTTTCTTTCTATTATACACTCCTTTATTGGTAAATATGCTTCTCTGAAGTATATATCCTTAGAGTGTTCAGAAAATGATTCTTAGAACCAAGTTACCTAACATGTTTTGTGTTTGTATTAGAGAGGGAGGGGAGTACATCTGCTAACTGGCCAGAGAAATCATAAATATATGATTTTTTAAAAATCCTCGCCTGCGGATATGGTTTTATTGATTTTAGAGAGATTGGGGGAGGTAGGGAGGGAGAGAGAGGTATGAGATCAGTTGACTTTGTGAGAGGGAGGCTTTGGAGCAGAATGAGAGCTGCTCTTATTAAAGGTCCAATCAACTGGACCATGCTAGGCTAGGACTCCTCAGATCACAGGCAGACACTGCTTGATTTCTTGTCAATGCTGAGTTTTATTCATTGAGACAGAGAACCATAAAACTTCCATCAGAAGTTCTGCTGAGGCAGAAATGGTATCTTCCTATGGTCAAAGCCAAGTTCAGCCAAAGCTGAGAGTGCAGAAATATAACCACAGAGGCCACCATTTCCCTTGGGTCATATACCCTCCTGGCTGTGAAGAAGAGAACCACCTCCACCTATAGATAGAGACCCCGTGGGATCTCATAGGTCCTGTGGGGAACTGCTGGTGAGGCTGGACACCCAGATCTCACTAAGACAGGGGACCAGGATTCAGAAACTTGAAATATGAGACAGCTCTACTCTTTTTCTAAATCTGTAATGGTTTAAATCAATCAAGCTAGCAATCAGAAGCTTACTATTTGCCAAATTCTTTTGCAAACTATGTAGGCATGCTGCTAAATTCACTCCCCCAAATTAACTTTATGTAGATATTTCATACATCTTCGCATTTAAAGTGCAGATTAGAAAAAGTGATTCTCTAACCCATATGATCAGATAGATTACTTGGGACTCCAGTGCATTTTTGTCTTTTGAGATGTCAAAGTATTTTCTGAGTAAGTCAATCAAATCATTTGAAATCCTTGTGCATTTTATGCTATACAGATAAATCTGAGGACAATTTATTTGGAAAACAGAATGTAGTCAGAGTAAAGAGAAATGATGATAGCATTGAATAAATTCATTAGTTCAATCAATATCCTTCTTCATTGAAAAGGAAATATTCAGTGTTTAAATCTAACTTTCAGACTCTTGACTTATGGTTCTCCTGGGCCCTAAAGAGAAGGGATTTATGCCATTATAAGTGGCAGTCTCCAGGACATCTATAATTGCTGTTTACACTGTGAGGTGTCCAGAGATATCTGAAGACTGCTTTGCCATGTTATTTCATACAGACTAATATAGCAGCAATTTTAATTATAAACAGAAACTTATTTTTGGCAAACATATTGCAAATCTACTAACTCATGAATAACTTTAGCTCCCATATTTGTACCTGTCTTGGTGGATCCCAGGAGATGCTGTCCTATTCCAAAATAATATTGTCACTATGACTTAGAAGCAAAATCATAGCAGGCAAGGTGTTTCTCTGTATTAAGTGGCTCAGTATATGAGTACAGTGTTATCTCCAAGAGCCACTAAGACCTCTGGGATACCAGATAATATTTTATTTATAAGCCTGTCACTTTCACTATCAAAGAAGTCTAAAGGATGGACCACTTAAGTGTCCACTGCATTTGGGGGTTAGAGAGACCTGGGTGCTCATGCATTCAGCTCTCCGTGTTAACATGAATACATTCTATTGAGCTTGCCATCAGCTTTGGGAGTGCCATGAGTGTGGGTCTACATACATATTAAGGAGGTTTTCTGTATTCTCTGATGGGAGTGTTGACAGCTACTGACATCTGTGTAGGTTACTCCTGCTGCAAACCTTAAGACTGCCTAGTTTTATGTCCAGAGACCAGAAAACAGCTCACCTTCCCTGGGCTCCTGGAAACAGGGTCCTCAGACCCTGTGCTTTGTCCCTGAGCAGAGGCTGCACACAGGGTCACATTCCCTGCACTGCCATCCTGTGTCTGAGCTTCAGATAAATCATGACTATTTGGTAGAAAATCACTCTGAAATGATACAAGTGACTTACTAAAAATAGAAATAAAACTTCCTTTCAAATACCGACTTTTCTCATGTGTCTTCTGAAGGACACTTTCCAAATTGGCAAAGACACCCAAATCTCACCAAAGTTTGAGAAGTACATGGATCTCATCAGAAAGGCATCTATCAATCTTTCATATTGAAGACTAATTTTTCAGGCAGCTAAGCTCATTATTTTATAACACTTTTTAATCATAACTCTCAGAGAGTGATGCCTACCTACCTTGCCTCTAAATTTTTTTGGGATATATCTCTTTTAAAAAATTCAATTTATGTATCTTTTTGGGATATGTCTCATTTTGAAGCATATATGCCACTGCCCTTGAATATAAGTAATAAAATATTGAGTAGCTATTATGTCTTTGCATATTAAAATTATAACTATAAAGCTGTTTTGATAAACTGAAAAATAAGCTAAATCTATTGTTATGCAACAATATCCTGGGATTGTTATTATTCATGTTTCAAGAGAGGAGTTTCATCATGTTAAAGGTTGCTGTGTCTGGTGATGGAGAAGAGAGAAGAGGACCTTAATGACCATCTAATTCTCCTTCCTCCTTTCTATCACAGGTGAAAACATGAGTTGTTAAATTAAATGACTTGTTTGAGGTCTCCAGATTTGGGTCTCATTTTAATATATTTTAAAATGTTTGTGGGAACATTTACCTGAAGTGGTGGCAATGAATGAGTCCAGATAAGCTAATTAACTTTCAAGGGGTGATCTCAACAAAACAATAGAATTTGATCAATCTATGGCTTCAACCAGGGTAACAAGAAGTATGTTTTTTTATACCAAGACAATATGTAACATGTTTAGACCATATCACTGCCCTTTGCGGTGTTGCTTAAGAACATCTGTTCCCCTCTTTGTAGGTATTTGATGGGAAATGAGGAGTAGAAGTGAAAGATAGGATAGTTGATATTCAATAAAACCCTCAAGAAGCCACATAGATAAAAAGGAAATCTGTAAATTCTACCTTCTCAGCAGGTGACCCCTTGTTTCATCAATATGGCTCCTGTCCAACCAACCTAGAAGGAAAATGCCATGATGTAAAGGGCATGTGCTTTCCAGTCAATTCAGGACTACTGGCTTAAGCCTTGTGTTCCATGTATGGAAATTTAGCAAGCTGAGAGAAGACTCAGTTTCCCAGCACCTGTCTTTTCTGAGCAAGATGGTCATCTGTCATTTTTTGAAAAAAAGAGTGATGATTGGCAGCAAATTTTACTGTCCCTAAAAAGACATGTACTATCCTGGTAAACCTTCTCGCTCATCCAGGATTAAATGGGCAACCAAAGATGATCTTTGAACCACTCTGATCATCAAGGAGAGTGTCTTTTCATGTGGAAGAAATAGACAGTGAAAGAATAAGGCTCATTTTTTGTGTGTGTTTTTTTTTTATTAGAAACTGGTCAAAATGTCTGAGGGAATAACATGAGCAGGGAATGATTTTATTGATGACTAAAAAAGAGCAAACATTCTGCCAATCATCACTTACACTGTTAGCCTAAATAGTCAACCTATTTTAGGATTGGCTGAGATGAATCAGGTTTTACTAATGCCTGGGGGACTTTTACAGTCCACACAAATGAGTTCTAGGTTTAATGTATAGGTTTTGTAATAAGGAAAAATTGTAAGGAAACAGCCTTTCTAAGGCAAAGTTGAGGTAAGGTTGCAATTCATATTCAGCAATAAAAGGAAAACAGACTTTGGGGTTTTGTGAAACTCAGTTAAATATCTCAAGAAAAAGTCACTAAAACTATAAGTGAGCAGACTTAAGGTTAATGCTAGTTAAGCATTCAAATTTAGTTTAAGAGAAAAGGCATGATCAGAGTTAAAGTTTTCAGACCAAATAATAATTGCTCTCAATGGACATGAAATTTAACTGAACTCCCTCATTGCTGGCTAGGAGGGAAAGGCATCGATGATCCACACTCTTGAAAATTAGTAAGCAAAGGTACAAGTGGGTTGGCAAACATATTTTTTTAATTTTATCTTTTTTTTCTTCTTTTATATACCCCAACAATTTTATACACTAACCACAATCTTTTCCTAAGTCCCCATGGTGGAAAACTAGAAAGAACAGCAATGCAGACTAGAGTGGACAAGGGAGACCCTACCCATCAGATCCCCATTGTGCCCCTTCCCACATGGCTTCTCTCTCAGCCCACCCCTGACTTCAGGTGCAACTGCAGTGGACAGTTTGGTGTAAAATACAGACTCATCACATGTTGGTAGAGCCTGACCATGATGGTTAATTTCATGTGTCCTCTTGGCTGGGCTGTAGTGTCCAGTTGCTTGTCAAACACTAGTCTGGTTGTTTCTGTGAAGGTATTTTTTAGCTGTGATTAGCACTTAGATCAGTAGCTCCACCTCCTTTTAATATTAGCAAAATCTCAGGCAACCCTTTCCCCACTGCATTCGGTGCTCCTTGCTGCATGGAGGCTGCCTGGCTGCAGGGTCCAAGCCTGAGGAGGACTGTGATGAGGCAACCACGGCCCTGTGAGTGGGGAGGTACCACAAGGCGTCTGTCCTGGGCACTCAACCAGCAGGGAGGGAAACATCTTCTGACTTGTCAACAGGGGATGACAGGCTAGATTTCCTGCTGCTCTACCAGCTCCAGGATCCTCCATTCCTCCTAGTTATGATACCTGGAGCAGCCAGACTTGGTCTTCCTTGTTTTCCACAGCTGCTCTCAACACCATACGGAGTGATGTCATCAGAGCTCACCTCTGAGATTTCAGAGAATGGAAACTCTGACCATGCTCACAGCCATGTCTTTCAATGATTCATAAACACAGCAAATGCAGAAAAGCTGGAGATTTACCTGGGAGCTAAAGATATTGCACCTCCTCTGACATCTGTGCTGGGCTGGAGCCACAGCCTTGGCCCCTCTTTGTCCCCGGGGGCTGCCTAAGCCAGGACATTGGATGAGAGCAGCAATGAGAGGACTGCCTCGTGAAATGAGAATGACAGGATGGTTGGACTTGGATAGGTGCTGAGCAAGGCAATGTGGCCCAGTTAGCTTCCCAGTGGCAGAGTCCACCTGGGAAGAGACTGCCCTAAATATCCTGAGCATTAGGACACAGGAGAGAGACTCAGCACCATGCAAGAGTCCCTGGGTTGAGGGGACATAGAAAAAGAGAGACAGACATAGTGACTACTTGTCCCATTTACTTTGATTTCAACCTCTACCTCCTCTGGTCTCAGAGGTGTTGCTGGGAAAGGGCAGTCTCAAGCAGGTGGCACACATGGAATTCACCTGGGATGCACAGCAGAAGGTCCAGTCACTGCCTCTGTGCCCCCACCCCCACCCCCCGCCGCAAACTCTGTCCCCTGACACACTCTCAGTGCCTGAAAGCCCCAGAGGATGGTCTGGCTGAGATGGATCTTCCCTCAAGATGGATCTTCCCTTAAGGTAAATGCAACACCAAGGTTCCTTTAGAAGGGAACTGTTTAAAATGCAGTAGTGATCGCCCATGTGGAAAATGATGTCATGGCCAGAGTACACACCACACATCATGCCTTGATGGATGGGGAAATATAAGATTATTTAGAGTGGCAAAAACACCAAGAACCCGTGACCATCTTTTTAAAAAATAATCTCTTGGTTTACTTTATGTTTGTGTTTTTATGTTCCTTCATATTTCCATCTGTTGAGTTGTTTTAATTCTGAAGGCCCATGAATACACAGGGCTGCTTTTTTCAATAAGGCTGCTGATCTCTGCCATAAAAAAAAAAAAGCCACCTGGGGTGGCCACATTGTGCCACAAGTTCAAGGACAGGGCTGACACATTTGAAGCAGGTGTGCTAAATTTCACTGACGGAGGGATAATTTTCTTTTTCCAGAATTAGACTCCCAGACAATATCTCCCAGAGGGGTATGGGGCCACATTGCCCAGGGGGTATTTTATTTCATTACATTAATTGTATTCTCTTCAAATTTACATAATAATTAGAAACATTTAAAAACCTATTCAAGGTTAACAAAATTTGAAATTATTTTTTAATATTAGCAAAATCTCTAAAAAAATGGCACACAGATCGAAAGGTATTTGTGGATACTAAACCTTAAGGCAAAGTCTCTGGATCCCACTTGGAGTGAACTTGAATCATCCATTTTATTCTGTCGGGAAGAAATCTGATACTAATGATTCTGAATTTCCTCTTGAGTAGAAGATGTCCCTAGACTTAATTTCCAGAAGTTTCTAGTGTGGTTTCTGAGGACTGACTGGTTTAGGGAAGGAGCTTCTGATCAGTAGCATCCAGGGAAGTGGAGAGAGGATAGGTGGGTGGTGTTTGGGTTCCGTATTTGCCATACCGTACATGTACCTTCTTTCGGATTCATTTGTAGATGTGAAGGGGTATCTGCTCAGTGTAAGATGTCCCACAAACCTTTCACAATAACCTAAATAAATCCGAAGTAAAAGTTTTGTTTCTAGGCAACCATCTCTCATCTCATGTGCTTATTCCTTTTTCAGTCTACTCACAAACTAAAGACACAGAGGCCTTGGTAGTATATTTTCTACTTTAAACTTCATCAGTGCTCCATAAGTTGTTATTTCATTATTAGTCTCTAGCTTAATTTTATTTTAAGCCCATGAAAAACAATCTTTAGAGGAAAGGACTTTGGATTTGGTTTTGGAACATATAGTCACGTAGTCTGCCATTGTCTGTACTGCTCAAGAGTAAATAATGAAAGGCAAAGACAAAAACAACCAGAACAGCTATTTTCAGGCCTCCATGCTCCTGGTAAGCAAAGCTAATTAAACGTCACCCTCATTCTAAGGCCGAATGCAGTCTAAAAATCCCACCTCATTGTCTCTCTCTTTATTGAACTTTCATGCCTCAGTTCCCTTGCTGACTGTTCTGGCTGTCTGCATTCCCATTTTTTCTCTTGCTTAATTAAACCACACACATTATTCAAGATCTACTTTAGATGTCTTCTTGGGGAGACCATTCACAGTATGAGCTCCCCTTCATCCTGCTCCCCCACAGACTGCTGCTTGGATCATCACAGAACTCCAGGTTGCCCAGTGTCCTGTTTCATAGCTGATGAATGAGCCATATGAAACTTCAGTGATTCTCCTGGGCTTTCTTATGGAGTTACATAGTAAATGTTTTTGTTGCTATTATAATATTTGTTTAGCATATTTGTTTACTCCATTAAAATATGACTTTTTAAAGAAATATGTTATCCTTATTCATCTTTTATTTTTTTTCTCCTCCTCCTACCCAATACTCATCCTTGAATGTAAGAGGTATGCAACAGTTGACTATTTTTTTAACTTTCTTTTTCACATTGCTCACAATTTTGTTTTTAACTCAGGGTATTCTTTTCTGCTAGCCCATGTGTGGTAGGTGGAATAATACCCCCATGCCCCTGTAAAGATGTCCATCCCTAAACCTGGAACCTGTAAGCATGTCACCTTGCTGGTAACAATGACATTGTAGGTGTGGTTGAGGTTACTGTCAGTGAGGAGAAAATTCCCCTCTACCTGTCTTGAGTTCCTATGGATGGACTACTAATACAATTGACACAAGACCAAATTAACAGGGGCAGGGGGAATTAATTCATGCTCACAAGAGATCAAATAATGCTCTGAGAAATGCTGAACCAGTCAGTTTTTTCCTACTTTTAATTTTTTAATTTTTAATTTTTAATTTCTTTCTTGATTACGGTGTGACATTGCACCCGCTACCCCCTCCCCCCATGCCCTCATCCCCCTGTTGTCTGTGTACATTGGTTAGGCTTATATGCATGCATACAAGTCCTCTGGTTGATCTCTCCCCCTTGCCCCCACCCTTCCCTACCTTCCCTCTGAGGTTTAATGGTCTGATCAATGTTTCTCTGTCTCTGGATCTATTTTTGTTCATCAGTTTTATGTTGTCATTATATTCCATAAATGAGTGAGATCATGTGATATTTATCTTTCTCTGCCTGGCTTATTTCACTTAGCATAACGCTCTCCAGATCCATCCATGCTATTGCAAATGGTAGGGACTCTTTCTTTTTTACTGAAGTGTAGTATTCCATTGTGTAGATGTACCACAGTTTTTTAATCCACTCATCTGCTGTTGGGCACTTAGGCTGTTTCCAAATATTAGCTATTGTAAATTGTGCTGCTATGAGCATAGGGGTGCATATGTCCTTTCAAATTGGTGTTTCTAGTTCCTTGGGATATAGTCCTAGAAGTGGGATCACTGGGTCAAATAGGAGTTCCATTTTTAGTTTTTTGAGGAAACTCCATACTGTTCTCCACAGTGGCTGCACCAGTCTGCATTCCCACCAGCAGTGCACGAGGGTTCCTTTTTCTCTGCATCCTCGCCAGCACTTGTCTTTTGTTGATTTGTTGATGATAGCCATTCTGACAGATGTGAGATGGTACCTCATTGTAGTTTTAATTTGCATCTCTTGGATGATTAGTGACTTTGAGTATGTTTTCATATGCCTCTTGGCCTTCCTTCTGTATTCTTTTGAAAAGTATCTATTTAGGTCCATTGCCCATTTTTTGATTGGGTTTTTTATCTTCCTTTTGTTAAGTTGTATGAGTTCCCTGTAAATATTGGAGATTAAGCCCTTAACAGTGATAACAACATTGGCAAATATGTTCTCCCATGCAGTGGACTTGTTGTTTTGTTGATGGTTTCTTTTGCTGTGAAAAAAACTTTTTATTTTGATGTAGTCCCATTTGTTTATTTTCTCTTTAGTTTCCATTGCCCTAGGAGCAGTATCAGTGAAGAAATTGCTTTGGCATATGTCTGAGATTTTGCTGCCTATGGATTCCTCTAGTATTTTTATGGTTTCCCATCTTACGTTTAAGTCCTTTATCCATTTTGAGTTTATTTTTGTGTATGGTGTAAGTTGGTGGTCTAGTTTCATTTTTTTGCATGTATCTGTCCAATTTTCCCAATACCATTTATTGAAGAGACTGTCTTGACTCCATTGTATGTTCATGCCTCCTTTGTCAAATATTAATTGAGCATAGTGGCTTGGGTCGATTTCTGGGTTCTCTGTTCTACTCAATTGAGCTATATGTCTGTTCTTGTGCCTGTATTACAAAGCCACTGTTTTGAGAACAGTGGCTTTGTAATACAGCTTGATATTTGGTATTGAGATCCCACCTACTTTATACTTCTTTCTCAGGATTGCTGAAGCTATTCAGGGCCTTTTTTTATTCCAGATGAATTTTTGGAAAGTTTGTTCTAGGTCTGTGAAATATTCCGTTGGTATTTTAATGGGGAGTGCATTGAATCTATAGATTGCTTTGGGTAGTATGGACATTTTAATGATGTTGATTCTACCAATTCATGAACACGGTATGTTCTTCCATCTGTTTATGTCTTCCTCTATCTCTTTTTTCAGTGTCCTGTAGTTTTCTGTGTATAGGTCTTTTACCTCCTTAGTTAAGTTTATTCCTAGGTATCTTAATTTTTTTGGTGTGATGGTAAATGGGATTGCTTTTTTAGTCTCTCTTTCTGTAAGTTCATTATTGGTATATAGAAATGCCATAGATTTCTTGGTGTTAATTTTGTATCCTGCTACATTGCTGAATTCATTTATTAAGTCTAATAATTTTTTTGATGGAGTCTTTAGGGTTTTCTATGTACAGAATCATGTCATCTACAAATAAGGACAGTTTTACTTCTTCTTTTCCAATTTGGTTGCCTTTTATTTCTTCTTCTTGTCTGATCGCAATGGCTAGTATTTCCAGTACTATATTGAACAGGAGTGGTAAGAGTGGGCATCACTGTCTTGTTCTTGTTTTTTAGGGGAAATGATTTTAGTTTTTTCCCATTGAGTATGATGTTGTCTGTGGGTTTGTCATATATGGCTTTTATTATGTTGAGGTATGATCCTTCAATTCCCACCTTGCTGAGAGTTTTTATCAAGAAAGGGTGTTGGATTTTGTCAAATGCTTTTTCTGTGTCAATTGATATGACTGTGATTTTTATCTCTCAATTTATTTATGTGATATATCACGTTTATTGATTTGTGGATATTGCACCATCTTTGCATTCCCAGGATAAATCTTACTTGGTCATGGTGTATGATCTTTCTGATGTACTTCTGGATCCAATTTGCTAGAATTTTGTTGAGGATTTTGGCATCTATGTTCATGAGGGATATTGGCCTGTAATTCTCTTTCATTGTGTTGTCTTTATCTGGTTTTGGTATTAGGGTGATTCTGGCTTCATAGAATGAGTTTGGAAGTGTTCCTTCCTCTTGAATTTTTTGGAATAGTCTGAGGAGGATAGGTATTAGTTCTTCCTTGAATGTTTGGTAAAACTCTCCTGTGAAGCCGTCTGGCCCTGGGCTTTTGTTTGCTGGAAGCTTTTTGATGACTGCTTCAATTTCTTCCATAGTTATTGGCATATTGAGATATTTAGAATCTTTCTGATTGAGTTTTGGAAGGTTGTACTTTTCTAGGAATATGTCCATTTCCTCCAGGTTGTCTAGTTTGTTAGAATAGAGTTGTTCATAGTATTTTAAAACAATCCTTTGTATTTCTGTGGGGTCTGTTGTTATTTCACCTCTTTCATTTCTGATTTTGTTTATTCGGGTCCTCTCTGCTTCTTGGTGAACCTGGCTAGAGGTTCATCAATCTTGTTTATCCTTTCAAAGAACCAGCTCTTGGTTTCATTGATCTTTTGTATTTTTTTTGTTGTTGTTCTTTATGTCATTTATTTCTGCTCTGATCTTTATTATCTCCTTCCTTCTACTCACTCTGGGCTTTTCTTGTTGCTCTCTTTCTAATTCTTTATGTTGTAGAGTTAGATGATTTATTACCATTTTTTCTTTTCTGTTCTATTTTTTTTTTTTTGAGGTAGGCTTGTAGCGCTATAAATTTCCCTCTCAGGGCTGCTTTCATTGTGTCCCATAGATTTTGGATTGTTGTGTTTTTATTGTCATTAATTTCCAGGATGTTTTTAATTTCTTCTTTGCTCTCTTTGGTAACTCAATCACTGTTTAATAGCATGCTATTCAGCTTCCAAGTATTTGCATTTTGGGGGCTGTTTTTATTGTAGTTTATTTCTAATATTATGCCATTGTGGTCTGAGAAAATGCTTGATATGATTTCAATCTTCTTGAATTTGGGGAGACTTTGCTTGTGACCCAATATGTGGTCTATTTTTGAAAATGTCCCATGTGCACTTTAGAAGAATTTATATTCTGTGGTTTTGGGGTGAAATGTTCTGAAAAAGTCAATTAAGTCCATCTGATCTAGTGAGTCATTTAGGATTGCTGTTTCTTTGCTGATTTTTTTTGTCTAGAGGATTTATCCAGTGTTGTCAGTGGTGTATTAAAGTCCCCTACTATGATTGTATTGTTGTCGATCTTTCCCTTGATATTTTCCAGGAGTTTTTTTATGTATTTGGGTGCTCCTGCATTGGGTGCATATATGTTTATCAGGGTTATATTCTCTTATTGTATCAATCCCTTTAGTATTATGAAATGGCCTTCCTTATCTCTTATTATGGCCTTCACTTTGAGGTCTATTTTGTCAGATATAAGTATTGCTACCCCAGCTTTTTTTTTTTCATTTCCATTTGCCTGAAAGATATTTTTCCATCCCTTCACTTTCAGTCTGTGTGAGTCCCTTATTCTGAGGTGGGTCTCTTGTAGACAGCATATATATGGATCATGTTTTTTTATCCATTCACTCACTCGATGTCTTTTGATTGGAGCATTTAGTCTGTTTACATTTAAAATTATTATTGAAAGGTAATTGTTTGTAGCCATTTTTGTTTTTTGTGCCTGTGTTCTTTCTTACCTTTTTCTTTTTTCTTTTTACACCAGTCCCTTTAGCATTTCTTGCATTGCTGGCTTGGTAGTGATAAATTCCCTTAGCCTTGTTTTGTCAGTGATGCTCCTTATTTCCCCTTCAATTTTGAATGATAGCCTTGCTGGATAGAGTATTCTTGGATTCAGTCTCTTGCTTTGCATCACTTTGTAAATTTCCTTCCATTCTTTCCTGGCCTGATGTGTTTCTGTTGAGAAATCATATGATAATCTAATGGGAGCTCCCTTGTATGTAACTTTCTGTCTCCTTCTTGCAACCTTAAAGATTCTCTCTTTGTCCTGAACATTTGCCATCATAATTATGATGTGTCTTGGTGTTGATCTTTTCAGGTTCATCTTGTTTGGGACTCTGTGCTTATGTGACTATTTTCTTCCCCACATCAGGGAAGTTTTCTGACATTATTTCTTCAAATAGGTTTTCTAACCCTTGTTCCTCTTCCTGTTGTTTTGGCACCCCTATTATCCGTATGTTGCTTTGTTTCATATTGTCCCATAGCTCCCTTAGGTTCTCCTCCTGTCTTTTAATATTTTTCTCCCATTGCAATTCAGTTTGGGTGTGTTTTGCTTCCCTGACTTCTAATTCGCTAATTTGGTCCTCTGCTTCTCCTAGTCTACTGTTTAAACTTTCCATGGTGTTTTTTATTGCAGCTATATCACTCTTCATTTCTTCTTGTTTCTTACATAAGTTATTGATCTTTTCATCCATTTTTTCTTGATTCTTACATAAGTTGTTGATTTTTTCCTCCATCCAGTTTATGAACAGTATTACCCTTATTCTGAATTCTTTTTCTGACATATTGCTTGCCTCTGTTTTGCTTAGCTGCTTTTCTGGTGATTCCTCCTTTTCTTTCCTTTGGGGTTTCTTTGTCTACCCATTTTTGGTCTTGCCGACTGATCTAGATGTAGAGTCATGCAGGGGCTGCTCCTTGGGTGGCAGTGGCTCCTCGGGCTGCGGTTGCACTTCAGGCAGTCACTGAAGTGGCTGCTCCTCAGTTGGCAGTGGCTCCTCTGGTGGATGCTGTTCGCAGCAGTGGTATCTCCTCTGGCTGGTGGGGGTGGGTTGCTTACGTGGCTGCTGTTCCTCGGATCAGGGCTGGCTGCACGCTGATGCTGTTCCTCAGATGGGGCAGGCTGCTCATGAGGCTGCCATTTCTTGGACAGGAGCAGGTTGCTTGCCAGGCTGGTGCTCCTCGAATGGGTGCGGTCTCCTCATGCAGCTGCTGCTCTTCAAATGGGGGATGGGCTGCTTGCATGGCTGCTGCTCCTCAGGCAGGTCTTTGTAAGTGCCACTTTTTAATTCAACCTGCAGGCTGTCAAATAATACATTTGTGTCGATTGTCATTAAATTTGTGGTAATTTGTTCCAGTAGCTATAGGAAACTGTAGACCATTTTATTTGGAGTCAGCAATTTTCTCTTATTATCAACCACACACATTATGTTTACCCTGTGCTCTTTTCAATCACTGAAGACTACCTATTCTTAAATATGACAGAGGAATGCAATTCCCTGCCAGGGATCTCTTCAGTAAATTCCAGTAAAGGACACTGCAAAGTTCTGGGACGTCCTCCTGTGCTTTTTGTTGGTGCGAACATATGAAAAGCTGTGTTATTACCATAAGTGGCATTGCTCTGGGACCATAAAACTGGTCATAAACCTTTACCATCTTTGGAGCTTCTTGGATTTAATACACTGAGCTATTAAACTCTGACTCCCACATACATGTTTTCTCAATGTCAGTCATTATAACTCACCAAATCATGGGAAACAGTGGCAGCAAACTCTTTATTCACAGCTAAATCTGAACAATTCAAACAGTATGTATAGATACCTTTGATTTCACACCCAAAGTAATATAAGTAACAGAGTGATGTTGCAGAATAAGGTAGCTGTTGTCAAATTATTACTTGTCACCCATTTATAAACACTGCTCGGAAGATACCATAAACTCCTGCTCAGTCTTTACATTTAAGTTGTTCCTTCATTTTAGTTCAACCAAGATATCAAACAGGAGACAGCAAGTAAATCATAGCTTCCCCTGGGAACTGCAGGGACCTGAGATTGGAGAAGACCGTTGGAGAGACATGCTCACACTGGCATGGTGTGCTACTCTGGTAGCTGCACTTCCAAAACTGCCAGGAACACGTGGGACTGGATCCTTAAGAGATGGCCTGGTCCTAGCCTGTTTATGTAAGGTCAAAGTAATCCATGCAGGGTCTTCATCATTCATTCCTCAATTTAGAATTTTCATCTAGTTACCTTCTTGAAATTTGAGGATTATGATATAGATTTCTAATATGTTATTTCAGTACAAAATGTTTACCCTTTAAAACAGAATAGCTCTCTGTCACAAAATCAGGAGAATTAAATTAGGAGGAATTTTGGAAGACATTATGCTATTAGGAGCTAAATGCATTTTTGTCTCAGAATTTTTGACTAATATATATATGTGTGTGTGTGTGTGTGTGTGTGTGTGTGTGTGTGTGTGTGTGAATAATATACATATGTGTGTCTATATGTATATGCATGTGTGTGTGGTATGGAGAGAGAAAGAGAGAGAGAGAGAGAGATGACAGGATACCTGTATATGTTTTCTGACACATGGCATTGAATACATTCCACATTTCTGTGTCTGTTCAAGTTAAATAAAATTTCTATATTAAGCCCTGCAAATGAGATCAGAATTCTCACCAAATTAGCAAATGCAGAGCTAAAGATAAATTTCATCTTTGACATATTCTCTTGGGAGACTTCTAGACATTCAAATATAAAATGAGGAGCAAGATAACCTTCATGGTGAACCCAATTTGCTTTTGTGTTCTAACCAAAGCATGTAATAATCACTTGTGGTAGATTAGTGGTCCAGCTTGCTTTATTGTGCAGAAAGAAATGAGACACATAATAGGCAATATCTCAGGCTCCCGGAAGACAGTTCTGCAGGTGTCACGGTGGATGGTGCAGGCTGCTGCTGTTCATTTCAGTTGTCCACAGGAGTCCCCACCCCCTGAGACAATGAGCTAATCCATGTCCTGTCTGAGACACCCAGAACACCCCTGGCCCTGGCACTCCTACCAGGAACAGGGGTCTTTCTGAGGCAAGATGGCTATAAAACTAAACTCAGGTGCCAACTGCAATGCATGTCAGCACCAGAGCCTTGAGGCTGTGCGTGGAGAATCAGGTGACAGAAATTAATGTCCCCGTGTCTGCTTGTTTCAAAGCTGGTTAGCGCACGATTGTCAGGTTTCCCCTCAGGCTAAGAATCATGGAGTGGTGGGCTCTCCTAGTTTCTGGAGGGACAGGATTAACAGTGCAGGCACTTTATGAGGAACAATTCAGTGGAGGTGTCAGCCAAGTCCCTTTGTTGAAAGGCTTCATGATCCCAGGTGGTCTGTATGCCAGGGATTTTGCCACCTGTTATGTAGTGACCAGAGTAAGGGCCAGGGAGCTGAAGACCGGCTTCTAGCACTTGCTTTGCCTTTGACATGTGGCATTAACAAACACTGAGAATTTTTTAGTTTTATTTCTCCTCCTTAAAGTAGAGATAACTTTACTTTCCCTAACTATTCCCTAAATAATTATTTTCCTATACTATTTATTTGTTAGTTAGTTTCCTAAATAGCAATCACTTGAAAGTAAATTTACAACAGTAAATTTCTCTGCCAAAGTATAAATTTCTCTGCCAAAGCAAGATGAAGTATTACTATCATGGCCTTTGTATCTCAAAAACAAAAATAAAAATGTTCCCCTTTTATCAGTAAGTTAGAAAGCATGATCCCCACTTCTCACATCCACAGGGGAGTCGGCCAAAGAGAAATCCATCACCTCACCTGCGGTCAGGAAGCAGGATGATTCAGAAGGAGGCAGGGCCCCTCTTCCCTGGTTTCTAATCGCAGGGGAGGCTGGGGAAAAGGGTCATGATCAGAGTCGAACTTTGGCTAGTAAACTCCCTACCTTCTTGACACTCCAGGATATCTCCAATTACTTTCAAAGATACTAAATTACCGGATATAATTTTAACCAAAATTGATTTTAATTCGCTTTTAGAGGAGGTTGGTCAGTCATGCTGAAAGTGTATCCATTAGACTGGCTCATCAAAAATGGTTGGGAGACAGGTCTTTAAAATAACAATCACTAATATTAATCCCAGGTCTTGTTTCAAAAGACTCACATCACAATCCCAGCATTGATCTTATGGATCTTCATAAAAACCTTGAGGAGGAAGGAGGAAAACAAGCACAGCCTTCATTTTCTGACTAAGGGAAGATGCAAGTGAGGCTGGGACCCAGCAGGGTGGGCAGGGAAGGGTGTCTCTGGAGATCTCTAGATTTTTCTGGATAGTGTGAGCTCCCCTCCCCTCCTAAATAGCAGTGTGGCATGAATATTCACGAGATCCAACCACTTACCCTTATCCTATGTATGCTATCACCATCAACAGCTTTCAGCCTTTTAAATTCCACTCTGAAATTATTCAGTCCTTTGATTCTTTTTTTTAAAGTAACACTGTTTAGAAAAGCACCCTGGTGCTTACATAATTTGTGGAGGCAAATGTGAAATTAGAAGACTCTGAATTTATGCTCCGAGAGTAGAAGACATCTGCTTTCGGGAAAACAAAAGGACATAAATTCAATATTAGACAAGAATTCCAGTCTCTCCTCCCCCACTAGGGCATTTCAGACACAGGGATTTAATGACCAGCTAGACCAAGTTCTGCTAATTAAGCGTCTGCACATAGAATATTGCGGATTTATTATTTCCAAGCCTTTAATGTCTAATTATTTACAGAACATTTAGCCGAGGGCAGAAAACCCATAAAAGAGTCTCATGACCTTCAGGCTCTTTGTAAAGTGGATTCCTGGCAAGGGGAGCCTGAAACAGGCTTGCGCACAGGAAATCCCAGCGGCTTTTCTTTCCAACTACTGCGCAGCATCAACTTAATTATCTCCCAGCCATGGTGCAGGGGAGATGCTGGGATGCAAGTCCCATGGATTGTTAGCATGCTACTCTGATTTTACATAATGACTTTTTCTCAGTGTTACCTTCATTGTTGCTGACAAGTATCAATTAAAGGACACAAAGAAAACATGTATGTTAGAGTCTGAGAGCTAATGTTTGCCTGACCCTACTATTTTCAGCTAAGTACTAGTAGGTGTACTCTCTATGTGTGCGGGTAATGGTATATGCAGACAGACAGGCTCATAGTTCCTCTACATCCTCCAAGTTATTTCCAAATTAAAACCTAAGGTGTGAGTAGTCAGAGCAAGGAAGGTTCATAGAGAGGCATATCTATGATTGTGAACATTTTTAACAGCTTTATTGAGTTACTAGTGGCCTGGTGCACGGATTCATGAACATTGAAAGGAAATTAATTAGAACGTGGCTGGTGGGGCAGGACTGGGCTAGACAGGCTGAACACACCCTGGAGCCAACCTCCCGCAGTCCCTCCCCAGCCAGCCGCACCTGGGGTGGTGCTGTGGCTTGGCAGTAAACCATATTTGGGGCCGATAGTGCCCCAGCAACAGCATAACCCATGACCAAAGGTGGAATTGCATGGCCCCACAAGGAATCGGGCTCCCTCCTCTCTTGTTCCAGGGTGTGTCACCCGAGAACCTCCGCTGCCAAGTCACCACAGCTTGGCAGCTCCTGCATTGAGCATCTGCCCCCTGGTGGTCAGTGCGTGTCATAACTACCAGCTGGTCAGCCAGTTGGCTGGTTGCTTAGCCTTTTATATATATAGATAATTCACATACTATAGAATTCTCCTATGTAAAGTGTGCAATTCACTGGGTGTTGGTATATTCACAGATGTGTGCAATTATCATCACAGCCAATTTTAAGATATTGTATTACCTCAGGTAGAAAACCCATACCCTTTAATTAATACCCATATCTGCCCTCCCCATTTTCCAGAGCAGCTGTACATTGTACATTCCCACCAGCCTTGTATGGGAGCTTTAAAGAGTCATTCAGTTTTTTTGTGTTTTTTTTTTCATGCCTTACATTCTATACCACCCATCCCTGACAATCTCATCCTCTCTGAGTGGGAATAAGGCCACCAGGCATCCATTCATATGCTCTTCATCATCAAACTTTCCTGCATAGATGTAGTATTTGAATTCCTTAGCAGAACCCTATCACTGACCAGGGGCTCCCTGATTGGCCACATGACAGGGTGGACCAGAGGATTACTTCATTTCATGTAAAGGGCTTCCCCTATGGTGGCTCCATGCATTACCTGACTTGCCAAGGCTACCTCCTTCTTTTCCTCTGAGTGGCTCTGTGAGGTGAGGCTTCAGAAGGTAGCTTCTTTCTAATCCAAGTTAAGCCAACTCTGTCTGTGTGACAGGGACCTGGAGGCATCCTCTCTCAAACTTATTTACCTCATATATTAAACATGCTGGAACAAGAATAAAACATCACAAAGTCACATACAAAGTAACTGTCCATCCCCATGCATTTCCTTCCTTTCTTTCTTCCTTCCTTCCTATAGGATAAGTGTGAGGTCACAAAGCCCAATCTATTTATTCAGCTCACTTAATGAAAAAAGAGCAAAAACTATGACTCACACTCTGATGTTTTAATTAAAACTAATAAATTCTTTTGGCATACCAGTTTGGGCTTGAGTAATGTTCTTATTTGTTGGAAACAATAAATATGAGAAAATTTAGGTCTCTGGTGGATTGCTAATTAAATTTATTCATTCACTTTTTTTTTCTTAAATACTGAGATGCCTTTATTACCTTTTAGCATTAAATTGTTGGTGTGTTAGTTGTTTTCTAGTTATTACCATATTCATACTTTGCAGTCTCATTTTGGTAATAGTTTTATAAAACACAAGTTTCTGGCATCCACTGATCTAGACAGTATGTGCTGGTAAATTTTTCTTATAAAGGGCTACATAGCAAAGAGTTTCATTTTGGCCAATCATGGGGGTCTGTAGAGATTACTCAACTCTGCTGTTGTGGGTGAAAGTAGATGTAGATGATAGTAAGCTATAGGCATGGTCAGATTTTACCTAGAGGATCATCAGGATGCCACGCCAACTCCTGGACACATGGGAAGTGGTCACCTGGGATAAGGACACTGTCTTCTCCATAGACTCCTGGGAAGGACAGTGGGGTGGGGTTGAGGTTACTGCCCTCACATTCATTTACAGAGTCCTTGCTGATAACTTTCTTGAAGCCCAGGTTAGAAGATGAATATCAACGGTGATGGGAAAATGGTGGTTTATTAAGTGAGTTACGAAGGAGGGACAAGAATATTCACTATGTTGTATCTACCAGGAAGAGCAACATCAAGTGACTTCAGTGGAACACAGTCGCCCAGATAAGGAATGAAGCCAACTTCTGAGGCCCATTCAAGTAGGTGAGAGAGAAACAGGAGAGGAAAAGACTGCAGATAAGGGTGTAAGCAGCCCCTTTTCTGGGGATGACCAAGTACAGAACCGTCAGAAGTGTGTCCTCACCAATGAGGTGGAGCCGGATCTCCGTGATAGACTATCTCACAGGAACAGGGGGACCCAGGATGGAGAGGATTTTTGGAAACTGTGTGAAATTTTGTGATTCTTGCTGTGGAACATCTGGTGCTTGCTCATCATTCAATTTATGGCAGGTGAGTGGGTTTTGTGGATCTGGCTAAAGATTTGAGCTTGTGAACATAATATCCATGTTCTTTGTATCATTATCAACTAAAACTCAATGGGCACCTCCTATTGCTAGACACTGACCTGTGTGTTAGATCTTCTGACATGTATTACATACATGGCAAGATTCAGTGATAAATATAAGTTATGGCAACAAGATCCTGCCAGATAAGTCAGTCTGGGCAATTGCATCTTGAAAGTAAATGGTCTGAACAAACTAGAACCTAAGAAGACAAGGCTGGATGGAGGCTTGGTGTATTTCTTATGATTGCTGTGTAACAAATTACCCCAAAACTTCAAGGCTTAAACTACCTGAGGTTCTGTGGTTCGGGAATTGGGATTAATTTAGCTGGGTGGTCCTGGCTGAGGTTTTTCCTGTGTTTTCATTTAATCTGTTGGCTAGAGCTGCAGTCATCTCAGGATTTGGGGGAGGGCTGCTTCCAAATGTACTCATGTAATTGTTGGCAGGCCTCAGTTCCCTGCTGACGATTGGTCAGAAACTTCAGTTCCATACCACGTGCATCTCTCCTGGGGGCTGCTCACAACATCACATTTGGCTTTACCCAGACAAGAACAAGCAAGCTGAGACCTGAGAGAAAGAGAAAAGGAGAGTCAAAATGAAAGTTGATGTTATTTTTATAACCTAAATTCGAAGGTGACATCATTACTTCATATGGTACTGGTCATACAGACCAACCCTGGTACAACATGGGAGAGGCTTCCCAAGGGTGTACATGCGAGGAGACACTGAAGACCACCTTGGAGGCTGGCTATCACACCTGCATTATCTTTGGAATGAACACATTTCTAGACAGTTTCCAGGCCCAGCTGTAGGGAGGTGTTCACCTGCTTGGGAACAGATTGAGATGGGTTCCATGTCACGGGGGAGAGTGACAACCTACCAGCTGTGGGTGATCCCAAAGGCTGCACCAAAGGGCTGCCCGTTATCTCTGCTCCCCACAGGAGGCGGTGTTAGTTAAACACATCGACATCAATGTACAATGAGAACAATCACTCTTCTTGTCAGGTTGAAAACACCCACAGATGTGTGGACTGTGAAAGGGAGAAACTGGCAAAAAAAAAAAAAGCAGAAGATGGAGAAATGGAAAATAGCCCATTAGGAACACTCTAGGCATTGGTACAGACAGAAAAAAGATATTTGTCAGTCATAAGCAATGTAGACAGTGTAGCCTAACATGCAAAAGAAATCCTCCTTTGGAAAGTTCACCCCGATCACAAATGCTGACGTCTCCCTGTGTCAGACAAACTCCCTGGCTTTTTGATAATGAATATCTGAACAATCACACTCCTTAAAACCCACCCATGGCTCCTGGAAAACACATCAGAAGAGAGTCTTTTTAAATAGTGATGAGCTACCCACACATCCATCAAGTTATTCCCTGCTAAACAAAGCAGCCACTCTCCTCAATCTGGTGCCTGTATTTCCCTCTGTACTTTCTGTAGGGAGATGAAATGGAGAGACACACAGGCTATGAGGGAAAATTTGAAAAGAGCTTCTTCTGAGAGACCTAGATGCATGTCGCTGTTGAGTGAAAACTCCTAGGGCAGCGTGAGGAAGCTCCACTCAGCAGTTGGTCACTTTCACTTATGTATCCCCATAGATGATGCTCAGCAGTGAAGTTCACCATAAATGGCAGGCATGGACCAGGGAGAAATTCACTGGGATTATGGGAGGTTCAGACAGATCTCAGCAAATAGCAGAACCACTGCAATCTGATCTTTCTATGTGAAATAGCCACCTGTGAGTGAGGGGAGGGAAGGGCATTGTGTATTGTGAACTTACCTCAAAGAAAGCTGATGCAGGCTCTAGGCAAACAACTTGTTTCTAATAGCATGCCATTCAAAGTTCTGAAAAGTTCCACATGTTAGAAATCAGCTCAGCTTCAAGCAAGATCTATGCCCTTGCTTTCCATCAAAAGCAGCCATCCTCAGGTGAAGCAGTAACCACATGGAGTTGTCAGTCATTAACATCTGCCACCAGTTCCTGCAAGTGGACACACAAAAATATGATCTTCAGAGGAGAGATAAATGGGAAGGAAACTTTGGGGGCGTTCAATGTTCAACAAAATATTCCATTATCAAAAGCTTTTCTAAAAGAGAAGGGAGGTGGAGGTGAGGGGTGGGTAAGGAGAGATTAACCAAAGAACTTGTATGCATATATGCATAACCCATGGACACAGACAATAGTGTGGGGAAGGCGGGGGAGGGGGGCTCTGGGTGGAAGGGGTCAATGGGAAAACTTTCAACAACAAAGATAAATTTTAAAATAATACATGAACACATAAATAAAATAAAGGTTGTATTGAGCCACATGTTAGTCAGAAAGGACCGGGTTGTGGGACATACAGTCTGCACAGCCAGCAGCAGGATAGATGGGGAAGGCAAACATGCATATTGCCCTGGAGTTGACTGACTGTTTTACACATTATGTTTTGGGAAGAAAAGATGTAAGTTGTTTGGAAATAATTTACACTGTACAGATAATGGGGGTGAGAAAGGGGAAGTCGGGGCAGTTCTAAGATAGGTGCACAGCCCAAGGGAAAAATATTTACTACTTTGATTGGTTGTGGGCAACAGTCCTGAAAGTTCATGCTTAAGCAGGATGCAGTGGTGTCTGGTGGTCAGCTAACAATCAGGAATGGGAGCAGTCTATTGTTAGTTGGCCCAAAGCTATGAACTGGGTAATTACTCTTGTCTCTTTCTCTCACTCTCAAGCCTGCTGTAATTTAATTTAGGACAACTCAGAATGTTTCTCTTAGCATTGTGTGAGTGGAAAATAAAGAGGCTCGAGGGATCTGGGGCTAAGATGAGGACCCAAATGATCGGGGTAGAGGAAGTCTTTCATAAAAAGTTAGACTGAAATTTCAATTTCAATCTGGGTCTGGCCTTGGCTAAAGCTATCCACACTCCATTTGCACTATCTATATAATAAAGAGGTAATATGCAAATTGGTCCTAACGGTGTCACAGTAACGACCAATTTGCAAATTGACAGACCAGCAGGAGGCTGTGCCCACAGCAGGGGCACTTGCTTGAGGCTCCATTCCCTGCTCCCGGTGCTGGAGTCCTCTTTTTCTCCCAGGTGCATGTGCCTGACAAACACCCCTGTGACACAGCGCCCCACCCCATCCGAGAGCACTCTGCCAGGGGATGCCACCAACACCCCCCCGCCCCAAGGTGGGGAGACACCCACACGGCAGAAGGCCAGTTCTTGGGGCGTGATTGGCAGACACCAACTGGGGGGTGCGCGCATCAGTGGTGACCCCCCAGGAGAGGTCGTGCACGCAAATCGAGAGGGTGTGGACCTAACACGAAGGAAGGACCCGGGTGCGATGACAGAGAGTGGACGTTGAGGTTAGGCACTGGACCTGGACAGGCCACTGGGTAAACAATGCGGGGATCTTTCTCACCATCATAGACACAGGACGGCCCTGTGATGCCCAGGATGCCGGTCTATCCTCCCGCAGAACCTCGAAGCCTCCACCTGCCCCATGGACCCGACCTGGCCCCGCCACAGGTGACCTTCACACCACAGGGAAGCTGCCCGGCTTTCTCCAGCCATCCACATCCATTCATCTGCCCAGTCCAAACTGGACGGGGCCCCTCCATCCTGGGCAGAATGCCCTCCGAGGACAAGCTGAGCTCTGACTGTGCCTGCGAGTTTCAGACAGGAGCAGAAAGAGAGCCACTCGAGGCATGGGAGTGGGCACGCCGGGGGCAGGGGGCAGGAAAGGCCTCCGCGTGTCTCTCCCTCCCGCCCCCGCCTCGCACGCGCACAAATGCACATGTGTGCGCACGTAATGCAGCAGTCCCTGCCATGGACGCCGGTCCAGGCAAGCTGGACCCTCCCCCAACTTGGAGGGGGGAGGCGCGGGCCATGGTAGGCAAGACACAGCTGCATCATTGCTCGGCCCCTCAAAGCCGATGTGAGAGGGGCCCGAGTGCCCAAACAGAGGCAACTACAGGTCCCAGAGAGGAAAGAAGTCAGTACTAAGACAGGACGAAAAGCATAGCATTTTTAATTAGCCTGTAAAAAGAATAAAAGAGTGAGGGAGGAGGGGGGAGGATTGGGAAGAAGGGAAGGAGGGAGGAAAGAACTTTATAAAGGAGTCAGTAGACAGCAGAGTTAAAGAAGGAAAGAGGATGTATGAGTGAACTGTAGGAGCTATAATGAAAATCAAGTATAGTGGTGTACTGGGGATAGATTTTAAAAGTAGGAGTCAGAAAAGAAAAAAGATAAATGATAGTGAATAATTAGTTAGTTAGATAGATAGATAGATATTAAAACTGGAAGTAAGTAGAGGAGAATGTATGGGAAAGATAGGATGAGAGAGAAAGAGGGAGGGAAGAAAAGTTTTAAAGGGAAGCTGATAGAGCTTAAAAGGAGAATGGGAAGAAGGAAGAAATGGGGAGGGAGCAAAACAGGTCTGAGAGAGGAAGTGAAGGAAAAATTAAGGTGGGAAGGAAGGAAAAGGGAAGGGAGGGCAGGGGTAAAGATAAAGGAAAGAAGGAATGTGGGGAGGGAGGGAGGGGGGAGGAGAGAGATAGGAAGAAGGATGATGGAACAGAAGTAGGAAAAAAGGAGGAAAGAACTGTAGGAAAAAGTGTTACATAAAGGAGGGTGAAAAATTGTGTGAAAGGGAGAAGCCAATAAGGAAGTCAAATACAATTGTGTGTGAAGGGGATAAGATTTAAAAAAAAAAAAAAAAAGTTAATAGGGGCGACCAGGCCTGCAGGGGAGGGCAGTTAGGGGTGAGCAGGCCAGCAGGGGATGGCTGTTAGGGGGATCAGGCTGTCAGGCAGAGTGGTTAGGGCAGGCAGGCAGGTGAGTAGTTTGGAGCCAGAGGTCCTGGATTGCGAGAGGGATGTCCAATTGCCAGTTTAGGCCCTATCCAGTTGGACATCCCCTGAGGGTTCCCAGATTAGAGAGGGTGAAGATTGGGCTGAGGGACCCCCCCCCCCATGCATGAATTTCATGCACTTGGCCTCTAGTATCAAATAATGCTAAGACCCCCCCCCCCCCAATTTTGGTGCACCTTCGAATTACCTGGAAGGACTTTTAAAATTGCAAGATTTTACCCTTAGAGATGATGACATGATAGGCTTGGGATGTCCTTTTTGACATCCTTGGTGTTTGAAGCATGAAGTTCAAGGATCATATTTGGAGAAATATGATTGAGAGAAAACATGAATGAGTTTGATGGCAAGTTGTCAGAGATCCTAGGCAGGAAGGTCAAGAGAAAGTGCTGTGGTCAAGAGAAAGTCATTATTGAATATGGAAAAGTTTCAGAGTCATCACACCTTGAATCAGGTCCAAATAATGTTATTAAAATTTTCAGGAACATGTCTGATAATCCAGGCTAAGCCACGTTCAGCTATCATCTTCATCCTGTGAAGTATTTGGCTATGGAAACTTGGTCTCTGTGCATACACGTGATGAATACAATGCTCATACACACACACTCAATTTCTTGGTAATTAGGCACATTTTTAATGCTTAACATTTTACTAAAATCTTTTCAACTTGAAAATGTGAAATAGTGTTTTGACATTTACTCTGGATACATTTGCACTCGCTATCAATGATAACTAGTAATTATGCAAGAGAAGAAAATCCCAAAGGCTATTTCAGGAAGAATCCTGTTGGAGTTAGTAATTTCAAGAATGAAATTTTCTCTATTATCATAATGATAAAAAATACTATAAATCCCAGACAGTATAAAACAGTCTTGCTAGCATAAAAGTGGACTCATACAGTATTTGTTGTTTTGGTGACTGGCTTATTTTATTTTGCCTAATGTCTTCAAGGTTTATCCATGTTGTATTCTGTCAGTTTCCTTTCTTTTAAGGGTGAATAATATTCTATAGTATGGTAGGCCACATTTTGCTTAGCCATTCATCACCTGATGGACATTTGGGTAGCTTTATCTTTTAGCTATTGTGAATAATGCTTTCACAAACATAAGTGTACAAATATCTCTTAGAGGCCCTACCTTCGATTATTTGGGGTATGTATCCAGAGGTGGAATAGCTGGATCATATTAATAGTCTGTGGCCAGCCACCTCCTTGAAGAGGATGGCAGAGTGGGTTTAAGGTGATCACGAGAGGATCTGAGTGGTGCTGGGGGCACTGTAGTTCTGGGTGCCTCATGCCATATCATGTCCCTACACAGATTTTAGGGACAACTGATGGACAGTTCTCATACGGGCTTATAGACCCTCACGTCTTTGCCTCAGTTTTGTATGTGCATGTGTTTATGTTTTATTTGGTATTGTTGGTTTTTGTTTGCCTTCTTGCTTATCTTTCTGGAAAACCTATGTAAATTTTTCAGCTGGAGAACAAGGCAGCCTGGGAATGTGGGTAGGAAATTCCTCTGTAGAAACTTTTCACCAGCCTGGAGCAAGTATCAGTGAATAACTGCTATCATGTCCATTCTCCAGAGGGGCAATTTTGAGGTACATCTGCATGGTCCTTGGAGGGTCCCCAGCATGGTGAGCTCAGTTTGTGCAAGGAGGGAGCTCAAGAACACACTGGTCATTTGTTCTTGTCCTTCAGTGTCTCTTTCTCTCTACTCTCCCTTCGACTTTCTGAGATCTCCTCCCAAATAAATGACCTGTGCTCAAGCCCTAACCTCAGGCTCTGCTTTAGGATAAAGCCAAAAGAAGAACATAGTCAAAATCCCCAACTGTTCATGAGTGGGTAAGAATTGCCAAAATATCCTATCTAATAAAGAGAGAATATGCTAATTGACCCTCAAGCCATCTGAAAGATGGCGGTGCCCATAGCCAATAAGGAGGGAATATGCTAATTGACTGTCACACCCTCAAAGGCGGTGCCACCCACAGCCACAAGATGATGGTGCCCAGTCCACTCAGTCCTGCCTCCAGAGTCCCCCAGTCCCCTCATCCCCCCAGCCACCCAGGGCTGGTCCGAGGTGCAGGCAAGCCTTGGATGGCGGCTGCCCAGCTGCCCAGGGCTGCCTGAGGCTTGCACTGCCAGCAGTGGCAGCAGCAGAGGAGTGATGGAACATCAACTCCTCCTGATCGCTGGGTCGCCTCCTGCCCATGAGGGCTCCCGGACTGTGAGAAGGGGCAGGCCAGGCTGAGGGACCCCCTTCCAGTGCATGAATTTTCATGCACTGGGTCTCTAGTTTTATACATAAAGTGCAAAACAGCCAACAGGTAATTTTGACTTGTGGATTTACTACCTTCCAGAATCTAGAGCTTTTTTTTGAAGTAGAACTCTGTCCAATGATCATACAGGAGAAATTATGTTTTTCCATTGAACCTGGGAGGGAAGGTAATGGAAAAATAGGACAGAACTACACAAGGAAATCTAACAAGTGAAAGACATTCATTTGTATTTGCTGCCAACCGAGTGAAAGTAGATGGTAGAATAATGACTGCTTTTTCTGAATTTATGCCATAGACACAACCTTGAGTTGCCTAAATCATACATTTATAAAATATAGAGTCACTGGGGCATATTTTGATCAGGATGTAATTGCTCACCAGTTTGTATTTCATGTCTAATTAGCTTGGCTTCTATCAGAGGCTGTGGAAACCTCTGAGCAGTCACACCCACTGGAAAACTTATTTATTATGTGCATCTGCATTGTGAAATGAAAAGGTCATATAATAAAGATGGTTGATCTTAGTAAGCTCTGCTGAGTTTCATATTTTATCAGGTTTTGAAATATCATAAGAGTGAATGCCAAGGAAATTCTTAATGTTTATGAAAGAGATTATTTATGTTTTAAATTATAATGATATTCATTTTAAGTTGTTTGACATGTACATAATATGGGAATTTTTTGAGGATACTAGGCATTATGTAAGCTAGGCATTTTTTTAATACTTTTATTGATTTCAGAGAGGAAGGGAGAGGGAGAGAGAGATAGAAACATCAATGATAAAAGAGAAACACTGATTGGCTGTCTCCTGCACATCCCACAATGGGGATCAAGCCTGTAACCCAGGCATGTGCCCTAACAAAGAATTGAACTGAACAGTGACCTCCTTGTTCATAAATCGATGCTCAACCACTGAGCCACACCAGCTGGGTGAGGCATGTTTTATACTAAATCAATGTAACAAAATAAAAGTTGAAACTTTTTTTATTCCCATCTGCTATGGACTGAATTGTGTTCCTCTTAAATTCATAAAAGGCCTACCCCCCCCTGCACCCCCATGTGTCTGTATTTGAAGAAGGGACCATCAAGAGAAAATTAAGGTTAAATGAGGTCATAGGAGTGGGGTTTTGATCTAATAGGACTGGTGTCCTTATAAGAAGAGAAACAGACACTATAGATATCTCTCGCCAAGTGCACAGAGAAGCCATGTGAAGATACAGCAAGAAGAAGCCATTTGCAAGCCAGGAAGAGAGCTCTGACCTGGAACCAACCCTCCTGGCAACATGATCTTGGACTTTCACTCTCTCTTAAACTGTGAGAAAAAAAAATGTATTTTCTTTCAGCTGCTCAGCCTGTGGTATTCTGTCATAGGAGCCTAAGCTGCCTGAGAAACCATCCCTCCTGGGATGTGTTTTTCTGGGCACTGATACTCTTATTAACCATGTACTCAAGGAAACATGAGGACAATGTCTCAAATGTGGCAGATCAGTAGTAAATGCATATTTATTGCACTGAGATCTAGTCAAGAAATGTCTGTGGAGTAGGCAGAGATATGAGCTCCACATCTTGGAGATGGACAAGTCATAGACCTCACCTTTGAGCCTATGCTTTCCTCCCCAGACTCAAGTATTCATAACACACATCACAGGGACCTGGGCAGGGCACCAGATTATAGAAAAAAGGATCCGCTTATGCTGTGGCAGGATTTCTTCTCAGGGTCCATGGTTTTAATAATATTGCTTACAGGAATGTTTTCATCAGACAAGCTATTATGAGTGAAAATCTAGCTGACCTAGTCAATCCAAGGGATGCTGTTAGAGATCACATTTCCCTTCTCACTGTCTCCACAACACACCAATCTGTGACCCTCCTCATTCCTCAGACAAGCCATATGGTGTTTGTATTCAAACCCCATAACAAGTTTTGGCAAAAGATTAAGTGTGGTATATTTCCTCTTTTTGCCTCTCTCCCATGGAGGTGATACGGGTGAGGCTGGGCCACCCACCCTCTGCCCCTTCCCATGCCTCCCTCCCAGAGAAGCGTGTGTGTCACGGGAAAAATTCCATGACATTGAATTGACAGACACTTATGAGCCTTAACAAATGAAAGGATAGCCTTGTGTGTGGCCACATGTGACCCGCTTTAGCCACTGGGAAAAGTACAATGCACCAATTTGAACCTCTTCTGAGTCCATCCCTGCCTTCACCTCATGTCTCCACCATATCACATCCAAATGTTATCTCTTCCAGGGCAGAAATATGAAGAAATCTGAGTTCCCATGTCATCTGTGATGTCTTCAAGAAAACCTAGGAGATGAGGTTTTCATCCCTCAAATGCTTGGTTAAACATTATCAAAATCCATCTCCTAGGGAAATACTGTGGACAAAGCCACCTTAATTTGAATGACATCTGGAAATTATTTTACTAACACTTTAAATAAATGGAGTCACAGATGGTACAACAGAGGTACCACACTAAGAATCCCTCCCCTGACCTCCCCCAGGAATGCCTTGCAACTTAGGACACAGGGAGGGAAAGAAAGAATCAAGGCAGAAGAAATACAATGAGGAATGGGGAATGGGAGGTTCAATTTATATCATGAACAATTAAATAAAAAATCTACATAAATTAACAATAAAACCACAGCTGCTTTCCCAGGGCATAACTCTATGGCAAGTGGAATAAAGTACATCAACAGTCCTTCTGGATCCCCAGTTTGAAACTTTGAGCATAATCTGGAGGGAGGGACTAACAAAGACAAGATTGCTCTGCATAATCATAAGGTGGGAGTAACGTCAACTTTCCACAGGTAGTTCAGGATCAGTGAGAGACAGCTGTGAAAATGAAGAGAAAGGGTTCAGAGAGGCTGGAGAGAGAGTGAGGCTGAAGAACAGAGTGGGGGCCCGATCCCCGCAAGAGACAAGGCCGGGGAAAGAAATGGTTGTCAGGGAAGCAAATAAACTTCCTAGAATCGTCCTCTACTGGCCTGAACACTTTTATAATAGTTTCTACACGTGGTAAGGGTATGTTCACAGTGCTTTAGGCAATGGCAGAAGAGGGCACTATCCCATGTAGGGCAAAGCCTGAGATCAAGAGAAAGCAGAAGCCTCAGGAGCCTGAGGACAAGTGACACAGGTCACAGCAATGACCCATGGATATGCTCTCCAAGGGAACAGAGACGTCCACAGGAGCTTGGAAGGGAGTGTATTCCTTTTCTAAGGCTGCTGCAATAAATAACCACAAACCTACACACATTTCTTATCTTACAATTCTGCTGGTCTCACTGGGCTAAAATCAAAGTGTTGACAGAGCTTTTTTCTTTCTGGACTCTCTGAAGGGAGAATTCATTTCTCACCTTCTCAGGCTTCTAGAGAAACCCACATCTGTTGACTTTTGGCCACATCCATCTGATCTCTGCTTTCATCTTTCTCTCACTTCTTTCACCTTCCTCTTATTATTATACTGGGCCCACTCAAATAATCTAGAATAATCTCCCCATCTTGAGACCCTCAACATGATCACACCTGCAAAGTCCCTTTGCCATATAAATTAACACATTCATAGGTTCTGGGGTTAGAATGTGGGCATCTTTGGGGGCCATTGTTTGGCCAACCACAGAGACCTTCCCAAAGTGCACAAGATGCTATCCTATGTGTGTGATGGGCACCCGATTTAATTAAAGACTGATTAAACTTATCTGAATGACAAGATGTGCAAGATTAAATTGTGTTCTGGGCATTTTCAAGGATCCAAGGAAAATATAATCTGAATAGGGCACATTTTGAAGCTCTGTGTGCCATCCTAGAGGTTATTGGCCATGTTCACATCCATGAGCATGTCATAATCTCCTAAAAGTGTTTCAAGGTCAGCATGCAGGGATAAGGATCACCATCACTTCTCATGCAAACATGCCCACAGATGGTAGATTGTAAAAATATTTTATTAGAGATATTGTATAGAATTCAAAGGAATTTAAAGAGCAAATCGATGTTTTCATTTGTACATATCACATATTCTTCATGTGCACATTCTATTTTTATATATTCATAGTATCTTAGAGATAAGTTATGTATTCTACTTTCCATTAAAGTCTTATCATATATGCATATCTGGATGTTCCCCTCCCTTACTTCCAGTAAGCACTGTTGCCTCCTCACTCACATTTTCATTCACAAACTTATACATTATCTCTTCTGCTTCATGCTTTTCTCTCTTAAGAGTATTTTGTAAATTTTTTGTCAGCTCAATGAAGAACATTTTATGGGCCACATAATGTTTCTTATATATCTCTGTGTGTGTTTTTTTTATGTCTCCCACTTCTTTGCTAAGACTTTCTATCTTTCCATGAATGTTAACATTTGCCATTCACCTTAGAGCGCTGGTGATAGTTACTTTAAGGTCTTTGGCAGATATTTTCTACATTTGTGCCATTTCGACCTTGACATCGATTGAATGCCTTTCTTCATGTAGTTGAGAGTTTCCAATTTCTTCATATTCTGAGTAACTTTGGATTGTATCCTGGACACTTTGAATACTATATTATGAGACCTTTGGGTCTTGTTTAAAAGCCTGTGGAGAATGTTGATGTTTCTTGTTTTAGAAGGTGATTGTTGAGTTCAGGCTGTAATTAAATCCAGGCTTTCGGGCTGTGGAAGCCTTCATAGCACTATAATGATCTAAAGCCATGTATGTGACACAAAGTCTAGAACGTAGGCAGTGTTCTGTCCCTTCATTCAGTTCTTATATGATTTTGTATGCTTCCAGATGGGCCCAGGAATTGGTAAACAACGTATGTGGTTGTTTTATAAATTCTTCTCCAGAAATTTCTAGGACATTTCAGTTCCTAAGGTTCTCCTTTTAAATTCTCTACTCAAAAATCATCCCACTTGCTGAGTACTTCCCAAGATCATGCCCAAAATTAAAGCAAGTGATGAGAAAACATAAAAAAAGGAAACAAAATTATTTACCCACATTCTTAAATCCAAAGCTTCTCTGATTAAAAGGATGATTCTCTCCTTCATAGATTAGGCACCTGTGGGTCCCCCATTGTTGTTACTCCATGGAATACCTCTGTGTCCCTCAAACCGGAACTATAAGATTTTTCCTAAAGCTTTTTTTGTCCACCCTGATGCCTATGTGAGGCCAGAAAACATGATAAACCTGCCATCAATTTGATGAAATTCTGGGCTTCAATCCCAATCGAACTGGTAATATTTATATCTCAGAGTTCTCAAATAGATAATCTTTGCATTTTGCCCAGGTGTTATAGCTGCCTTCACTGGGCAAAGAGGGTGAAGTGTGCATACTCGTCTTACCTACAACTAGATTCCTGACTAATTAGTTTATCATCCTAACTTCACACTTTGGGATTCAAATAATCCCTATCCTGTAAGTGAAAAAGAACCTGACAAAGTTTTTATAGACATTACTGAATTTATTTATCATGTGCTATTCATTATTCCACTTTTACAAAAAAAAAAAGGGAACTCAGAAAAATAGCCCATAGCCACACAGCTCATATGCAGCAGAAGGGACTCAAACCTTCACCTTAAAATTCTAAGTCTAGCATTTTTAGTGCCACTCCTTGAATTCTTTGTAAGAAATAGAATCAGTTGGGACACATGCTCAATGTTACCATGATCTTCCTCCTGGGATGAAAAATAAAGCTTTGAATAAAACAGAATTTTTTTTCAAATAGACTTGAATTAAGGTGAGGATGGTGATGATGATTTAAGCGTTTGAACTGGGTAATGTCTAAAAGAGTAATTATTTGTAGAGAAACATGTGTATATATCTTTCTACAGACATCCTGTATCACTATATCCATTAAGATAAAAGTATAACCACTATCATACTCAACTTCTCAGATCTTGACGTTTATGTATTTATTCTTCATATAACCACTCTAGCTTTTCCTTAGGGAACTTTATAATGAAGAGTATCAAGGTCTCAGATTGGGTTTATCAAACTGCATTTCTCTAGCAACTTTATGTCCTTGGGGTCTGATGAATAAGAAAAGAAATTAGGTCTTTATTTTATTTTATTTTTTTCATTTATAGAAAAAAAATATTACTGAGAATGGATGACTAATGGTAATTTTAAACTTCTGAAACAGACTGGTAAAATTAATGCATACATATTTTCCAATATATATTTTTTC